>NC_045739.1:8431561-8436064 GCF_008692095.1 Etheostoma spectabile
GTGTGTGTGTGTGTGTGTGTGTGTGTGTGTTGGTGGAGGCAAGAATAGACTACACAGAGACCAATGACTTCCCTTAACAGACTCTCTGATGTACTGAGGCCGCTGAAATGAGCAATTGTGGTATACACACAAAAGTTTATAGTGTGCATGACAAACTTTCTAGTGATAGCTTCTCTAGGTTCCCTCAAGATACTGATGATGGACAATAACAAAGTTGGGAAAAAATGGAAGATGAACATGGGCAGAAAGAAACTGGAGTATCAGGGACTACCTATCACTCTTAGCAATATTCCAAAATTACTCTTTTTTTCATTTATCCATGCATCAGCACATGAATTTCAATTTCAAGGATTAGTATCCGTCATCCATGTGTTACTGAATATGATGGTATGGCATAGCTAAAAATCACAATATTTTCAATATTAAATAAATGCATCAAAACAAATGTAAAACAATTCTGTAAAGCAGTATTTGACATCAGCAGTAATATTCCAATGACCATACTTTATCGCCAAAATAACCACGGGGAGCAGAGCATTCAGCCGCTCTGGTAGGATAACGAGGATTCCTTTATTATACTATAGTATGTCATGCTTATTTTACAGAGAAATGTTAAATTTTCTACACCAGGGGTTTTCAAATTGGGTGAATGTGAGCGTCCCCTTAGAGTAGGTAAGGACGGCCGAGCCCCCCCTTCCCCAAAATCCCGTCCGCTTGCCCAGACCCACACACGCTTCTGCAGTAATCTGCCATCTTTTTTGTGTTACAGACAATGATGAGTTTCAATAACAACTGATAAAATGTAAATATTTTTTTAATATTGTATTTAACATTTTTAAAAGTGCCTTCATAAATGATTCTTTGCAACGGCCAATCATTTCCAACTTCATGCAGGCCTAATTGAGGCTACTTTAAAAAACGAAATCACTAAACATCAGTGGCCCTATCCACAAGTCAACAAAACATGCTTAACATGTTATGATGTGGGGGTCTGGGGGTCAACCCCTGAAAATATTGAGCATTAAACACTTAATTTCCTGCATTCTGGTGAATTTTTATGCAACTATTTTTACTTTTTTCTGAATCAATATGCTGGAAATATCTTTATGTAAAGGGAACCATAGATTACAATCTAAATATAAAAACATAATGGAATATACTGCTCTCAGGCATTCTGTATTGATTTCAATTTATTATTCTCCTGTAGATCAACGTTTCTAATTATATCAGCACACATGTAGCTTAGGCATAATTTATTCTTGCCTTCTCTTTTGCATCTTTTGTTGAGGAAGTAACCTCCGTAAATGTGCATATGACAATTATTCACCTCAAGTATAGATTATTCATTTAAATTTATTAATAAACCCCTGGATTGTAATATTTCAGATGTTTGAGCAAGATTTCTGCTAATGTCCAAAACTTTGTGCACACAGTGTTTGGTGCTTTTTGCCCCCAACATCTCCGTCCAGCTAGCGCAGCAATGGTTATGTTTGGGTTAAGGTTAGGGTTAGCTAGCTGGAAGGCGATGTTGGAGGCAAAAAAACACCATTGAGCATTCAAAATAGGTCTATAACTCAACCCATCTGTGTTCTCTGAGGTTTGGAAGAGCTGTGATATTTTGTGAAAAATAAAGTTATAATAGGCTATTTCAAGAATAAAGTCACTATATTTCAGAAAATAACCTACTTTTACCATAGCCTGCTGTGCATTACGTGACTGCTCTGCTGATACGGTAGATCTCAGAGCCCGTTTGGTCTCTTGTCTCTTAATGAGACAAAGTTTAGGGAAGTGGTTGTACGCTGCTCTACATTGGAGGTGGAAAACCAAAACTATGGCAGAAGTACACGGAGCTCAAACGAGACACATCTGCCACAGCATTTCCACAGCAGAGTGCTTCCATAAACATGAAGCTGCACCGCTTTTTACAGCAAGAGTGGACACTAAGCAACATCAGCTGTCGACAGTCAACTTTTCAAAATATATTCAGGGCTCGTCCTCCACCTGCGGCCTTGATCTGTATTTGTTTTTTATCAGGAGTCAGTGAAGAAAGCCCACACTCACGCAAGTAGGTGGAGGTGAAGGAAACTATAGCCTTAGTGGAGATCTGGGGAAACTTGCTCTCCACAGACGACCAGAAACGGGTGATCTGCATTTCTCTCAGTCTCTGTCCCACCATTAAGAGGTAACCCCTGTTCTACACCAATACATGTATCACCTATAGTTACACCTGCAGTTCAACTACCGATTAAGACTTTACATACAAAACATAACATGTCAGACATAGACCTGAATTATTTAGGACATAAATCCACCACTGGGAAGTCATTTCCTTCTGGATGAAGTTCATTTTCTGTGTGTATATGCTTCTAGGTGCCTGTATGTGTCCAGTAATCCAAGCTACAGTAAAATCTTGTGTCTACAGAACATGTATTCTCCTCCAAGTTGTTAAGAGAAAAAAAGTGTCATCATTTCATACAAAGGGCCACTGACTCCCCAAAGCCATGTTTGTAATTACAGCCAACATGACTCGGGGAGTAGGAAAAGGGGCGTGGGGAAGAGAAGATGAGGATAGAAAAAGAGAAGAGGTAGGACCCAGAAGCATCATGTGGTGGTTGAAGTTAATTCTGCTTACTGCCGCAGTGTCACTGGACCACTGCGACAGTTGGGTTAAGGAAAAAAACAACCGGTTTAGTTTAAGAAATGAAGAACAGGGTTGACTTTAGTAAAAAAAAACTAAATGATGGTTGAGTTTAGGAAACGTGACACGCGGGACACGATCACTGGCCTCCTGGGTGAAAGTCCTGTGTTTGCTGATTTTCGCCCTTTCCTACAACTTGCTACGGCATAAATTCATAAACTATCGCAAGGTAATGTAAATCAATGGAGGCCAAACGGCATTGATAAACCCGCTAAAAAGCAAGTTTGCATCTTGATAACATGCCAATGATGCATGCGAATTGGCATGTCATACATACGCCATTTCATGAAATTAGTCTGTTCTATAATATCACAAATGTCAACCTCATGGTGGCCTTATGAAAAAAATCAGGGATTCCCAAAGTCAGTAGGCTTCATACTCTGGGAACCACAACATTTCTTGGCAATACAAACTCCAATAGTTGTTGAGATATTTCAGTCAGGACCAAAGTGATGGAGCGACCAACAGACCGCTGACAATGGGGGTTTGCCGCCATGGAACGCCAACTTACTGTACATACTACATAAGTAAACATGAACAAGATTCCACATCCTCCCTGTAAGCAAAGGCATGATGTTTATTTTGTCCATCAGTAAAAGCAGTGCCAATGGACCACCTCTGCGTGTGTGTCTAAGTGTGGGTCTGTGTGAAGAAACGAGGGGAATAAAGAGAGGGGTTAAGAGCATTTTGACTAATGTTCACTCACTCACTCCATTCACTCCAAACACTATAAGTCTGTCAGGAACGCCAACCCAAATCCACAGCAGGAAATCACTGCTAGATCACAGGATCCCCCAGGAACACCAAATTGTTGCCGTGCCCTCCTCTTTTCATACCCTCCCTTGTATGCCAGCCGACAAATTGTCCCCTCAAAAGAAGAGCACTGGCCGGAGATGAAGTGGAACAATTAATTTCACGCTTGTCCTCCCTGCCTCAAAAGCATGTTGGTCTGAGTCTTGTATCTGGTGGCACAGAGACACTCTCCACGGATTGTAAAGCACACACACACACACAGACAAAATGTAAATCAAACACTTACTGTAAATGCTGATCACATAGACATAAAACATTTTTAAACACACATAAAACTCCCAGGATCATAAACTCTTCTTGCCTGACTGGCTACACCTTAATCGTTGCTCCATTCACCATAAAGCAATCTATTAGTTTGGCTGAATATAATATTGATCATAACGTGTCTTAAAGTGAGATCAATGCACTGTGAATGAATGGGGAGGTTTGTGAGAACACATGCACACACACACCATTTTGACTGACCACTCAATCATACTGGGATAAGAGGGCAGCTCCTGATAGGATTTAGACTGTGTGCCATAAGAAGTGGCAAGCTGGAAAAAAAGTTTCATTGTGGTCTATCACTGGGCCCTGGACATCTACCACGAGGTGAGACTCACAGTTACTGGCTGAAAAAGAATGAGAAGGAAAGCAGATTGTAAAGTGTTACTTACACTTTGCACCCTGCACTCAATTATTTTTAAACAAATTGTTTTGGTCTTCCTTTCTGCTTTACTCCTTCACATGTGAAGGCATCATAAAGCACATGTTTAACATACACAGTTGACCACATATAGTAAAAACTCTAAACTATTCCACGGGCCATTTTTGCATGCCAGATGAGTACACTGAATTTTTTTTAACTTAATTAAATTGGCAATTGATTACAATAAAATATAACAGAATCAGAGATGGGAGGTAACAAAGTACAAATACTTTGTTACTGTACTTAAGTAGATTTTTCAGATTTTTTACTTTACTATTTATTTTTGTGGCGACTTTTTACTTTT
>NC_045739.1:8436074-8436946 GCF_008692095.1 Etheostoma spectabile
ACATTTTAACACAAATATCAGTACTTTCTACTCCTTACATCATCATGTCGTCATGTTGTCATATTGAAGAATAGCGCGGACACGCGCCTCACACCGCGAGTAGGCGCACGCCACATAGAGAAAAAAATGACAGAAAAGAAAAAGAGACTAATTGTTCGGAGAATAATCAGTTGAGATTGTGTGTGTGTGCGACCTTGAGAACTGTAAGTCATATAACTTCTGTTCATTTTAGCCTGTTGTATTGGTCTATAGTTCGCAAATTTAAAAGTTCGCTAGTGATTGTGTTTTTGTTCTTTGCCTGTTAGCTAGGTTGCACCTGGCTGTTGACTCATAATGACAATTGTTGAACGCCCTTGCTCATGTTTGTAATTTTTGTGCATTATTTACATGCTGACGTAGTTACTCTATTAATGTAATTAATAGTGGGTTTGTTATTATTTGCTAGCATAAAGTATATATTCTATGCATTGTGCATGGTAGCCTTTAAAATGTTATTTATTTCTTTGCAGAACCACACACACACATACAACCTAATTAGTCCAGTCAACAGTCCTAATCTAGTTCTTACTAACAAGTTTTAAATAATTTCACTGAAGTTATTGTTATTGCGTCATCAATACCGAATTCAATCTAATGGGATGGGAATATATAGTGCTGTACGTTGCACTTGACGCACCACTACAAGACGACTTAACAGATTCCGTGGCATTCATTTGTGGAAAATCATTGCGGCTTGATGGCGCTAACGTTAGCACATAGTAGAATGGACGGAAACTTGATTGAAAATGAAGAAAACGGAGTCCCAGAGATTGGGCAGACAAGCAGCAAGACATTCCCGATCATCCTCTGCCTTATCTGAGAGATGTTTGAGA
>NC_045739.1:8436956-8437277 GCF_008692095.1 Etheostoma spectabile
CAAGAATGACTCCTGGCCAATGTGCCGGAGAACTTCTTATATCTGTTTAGTAATTTATATTTTTTATTTTATTTTCTTTCCAGAAGCCATATTTAAGCACACACATACATGTAGATTCCTTTTAATGTTAAGGGAAAGATTAAAAAAGAGAAACTGGATCTGTGATTTCTCACTGATCACAATTGGATTCATATCTTGCTGCTGAGTCAGAATCTTAGTAATCTAGAGTCTGAGTCTCTGTCACAATAATCATATATGTGATGTTTTAGGCCTGTTGGCAGACATCCATTTAAAATGTAACCAATGGCATATAAAGAGCCT
>NC_045739.1:8437287-8444492 GCF_008692095.1 Etheostoma spectabile
CCATGTCCACTGAAGTTTCTCAGCTTGCACTCTAGTAACATGTGTGTGGTCCAAGTAGTTTGCATAAAAAATGTTTGTCATTTGCAAGGCTACTTTTACTTTTATACTTTAAGTCGATTTCCAAGCCTGTACTTTGTTAGTTTTACTTGAGTAACGTTAAATCAGTACTTCTACTTTTTCCAGAGTATCTTTTAAAACGTATCTGCTACAAGTATCTGTACTTCTACTTGAGTACGGGAAGTGAGTACTTTTGCCATCTCTGAACAGAATCCTGCCTTGCATCGGGCTTAATAACAATATCCCAAATATTGTATCCTTTTGCTTATGATTGATTAACGCTCTGTGAAGTCCAGACAAATAATACAGCTAAATTATTATCCCACAAGCATTTTTTTGTCAACAGTTACAAGCTGTTTCCTATTCTTGGAGAGGTTGACAGCAGTGACAGCAGCTGTAAATGTGTTGTCATCAGTAAATCTAAAGCCAGAATTGACTGATGAAAACAGAAAATAGAACACGAATCTGAGAGAAACATGCATGATTTGCATATTTAATTATTTGGCCTAAGCATTGGAAGGACTTGGTCTCAAATAATGTAACTAAAAAACAACACAGAAAGGAACATTTTTAAATATAGTGTCATTTCAATGGTCAGCATTCATATGTAAAAGACATCTTAACTTCAATTGTTTATGAGGACTTGAAACTTAATTTAAAGTTGACCTAAAGTAAAGGATTATACACTTGCTCTGACAAACTTGAGCTGAATTGTACTTGTTTAAAATTACTTGACACTTCCCCTGAGAGACTGAGTCTACAGCTATGCTGGCTGTGTGAGCCTGTACTTTGGCACAGTGTGCAGTTAGATATACATGCTAACATGAGCATGCTAACATGCTCAAAATGACAACACTAACATGCAAATGTTTAGCAGGTAAAATGTTATCACGAGCTCCATCTTAGTTTAGCATGTACTAATGAGCACTAAACACAAAGTACAGCTGGTGCTGATGGAAGCGTAATTACTTTGAGTGGGGCATGATCAATTGTACACATGTAATGGCATTGGCCTATGGTTGTTGAGATATTTCACCTAATATAACAAATGTTAACCTCATGGTGGTATTATGAGAAAAGTTACAAAAGTCAGTAGGCTTCCTCCTCTGAGGACCACAACATTTCATTGCAATCCTTTATCCAATTGTCAATGAGATATTTCAGTCAGGACCAAAGTTGTGGAGCAACCGACAGACATGACAATGGAGATTTTCCTCCGCGGAACGCAAACATATCGCGTTTTACTACTACGTACAACATACGTACGGTACTACATGATTTAATATGAACAAGATTGCAGATCCTCCCAGTGAGCAAAGGCATGATGTTCATTTTGTCCATCAGTAAAAACTCAAAGAAATGTGGGATTGCCACCTGCAGCTCCGTTGAGTGTGTGTGTGTGTCTGTGTGTGGGGGTGTGTTTGCAGTGATAGAGTATTTATAGGCTGTCTAAGGTTTATTAGGAGGAACAGTGGAATCACAGCTGTGTACTAACCCGACCACACACACACACACACAAACACACACACACAAAGCCTTATGGCATAGCTGGTAGGGACGTTCAGGAGTTTGTCCCAGGGTGCACTGCATTCGTTGGGCATGCAACATTGCCCCTCAGAGTGGGTGCCAAATCCCTGCTCTCTCTAATGACCGCCATCTTTCAATGTCCTCATATGCCTTGCTATCATGGTGTGCCCCCCACCTACACACCCGCAAACGCGCACACGCACGCGCACACGCACAAACACACACACACACACACACACAAAAAGAAGCTAAGTGCTTAGGCTGACATGCTGACATCATCTATGCCAGCAGGAGAACATATCTACACTAATATAAATAAATAAGTAATTTACATGTATGAAGCAATTTAGCAGGTAGAGGAAGTACCTTCTCTACCAACTCCACTCCACTTTCTCTTCCATACAGCCATAATTCACTTCACCAAAAACATAATAGCACCAAGAGCAAGTCTAATCTGTTCACATGGAACTGATTAATAGTCCACAGTCTATCTGTAGTTGCCTGCATTCAGTTGGTTTCAGCAGTCGTGGAAAACATTTTTCATGCTTAGCAGCACGTACAATGCAGCCTGCTGCTTCCCTATTGCACTCCATACATTCTCACAGTCTCAAATTGATTTTAGCAGCAGCCAGCATGAAAGTGGAAGGAGAGAGCAAAACATTGTGTTGGATGTATTAAGGTAATATTCATCCTTGCAAGTGGAGATTTATTATGGGAAGTTAGACTTTTTGGACTGCAGTTTTATATGAGTTTGCTTTGAAGGCCTCACAACATTTTTTAGTAGATATCATGAAGTGAACTGAATATATTAATAAATAATTCAAAATAAATGAAGATCATAAAATTTACACTAAAGATGACTTTTTTAAATAAAATAATAATAATAATAATAATAATAATAATCAATCTTGATACAATCCTTCAGATTTGTTAATTGAAGCATTGTGACCAAGATACATACTGAACAGGACATTTTGACAGTTAAAAATCAGCTTGTCATCTTTCTTTATTTCCGTTATTTAACATCAAGATATACACCAATATACCTGCTATAAGCTAATTTCGGCCGATATATCGTAAATATATATATTCCATCCCTATTAGCACTTCCAAAACAAGCCTGAGATGGTGCATGATTTTTCATGTTTATTTCTGCTATGCTCAACAATTACAACGGAGCAGCTGTTGGCAATGAAATTATTGTTTGCAGGCTGCCTCTCACAATGCTACTAATGTATAAAAGGAAAAACATGCAAGTCAAATGAGAATCCAGTACATAACACATAAAATGCACAATAGTATTAATATATAAATATAATATAAAGGTAGTATTAAGTCAGTATTACAAATTGCTGTGGCATTTAAATAGAGGTCAGTTTCTCAGCTGTAAGATTGCCAAATATCACACAACATGACCAGAGCTTGTACTATTGCAACCCGGCAGGACTAATCCAATATTTTTTATTGATTAGATATTTTTCCACTCTTATATCATCAACTTTAGATTTTAGATGCTATGCAACTAATTTAATGGATACTTAGTGGCATCAACAATCCTACCTCCTTCCCGGTAGCTAATGGTAACCCTGCCTTTATACAGCCATCAACTTGATTGCCCAGTCATTGAAAGTATCAATATCAAATAGGATACTCATATGTTGCTGTTAGCCAAAAACAGCTGGCTATTTAAGGTTGTTTGAAAGAGTATTTGGCAGCCGTAGTTGATCACATTAAAAACTAACTTGACAAGTTCCAAAATCAATAAGAAGCCATTTAAAATGACAAACATATGACAAAAGGTCACATACTATGCAGTGCAATCTCCGTATTGTATTATTTCATTAGACTTGCTCCTCTGGGTGGTGGTGCAACAGGTCAACCATTTTTAGGCAACAGATTTTCTTTTTGTGGTATTCTACAAACCATTGCTGACTGTGCACTGTATTCAAACACAGAAAATGAAAAACTGAAACACCCTTTGAGCAGTAGCTTCACCACCCACCGTTATCAGGGATAGCACTGTCTGCAGTATTTAAATTAAAAACATCTCCATGCTATACATTTGTACCATCATAATACATTAGATTTATCAAATTGACTGACTGATTGGCCGGGTTTGCCACGGAGCCCGGTCGGGCACAGCCCGAAGAAGCAACGTGGCACTTCTCCCTCCAGCCCATGGGCCCACCACCTGTGGGAGGATCCAAAGGGGTCGGGTGCGCTGCCACATGGGTGGCGGCGAAGGTCAGGGGCTTCGACGGACCAGACCCGGGCAGCAGAGGCTGGCTCTGGGGACGTGGAATGTCACCTCTCTGTGGGGGAAGGAGCCGGAACTTGTGCGGGAGGTGGAGCGCTATCAGTTAGACTTGGTGGGGCTTACCTCTACGCACAGTCTCGGTTCTGGAACCGTACTCCTGGATAGGGGTTGGACTCTCTCCTACTCTGGAGTTGCCCAGGGTGTGAGGCGCCGGGGGGTGTGGGGATACTCACAAGCCGGCTGAGGCCGCTGGTTGGAGTTACCGGTGGACGAGAGGGTCGCCTCCCTACGCCTGCGGTGTTGGGGGGGAAAACTCTGACTGTGTTGTGCGTATGCACCAAACAAGAGTTCGGAGTATTCGGCCTTCTTGGAGACCTTGAATGGAGTCCTGTATGGGGCTCCAGTAGGGGACTCCATGTTCTGGGGGACTTCAACGACACGTGGGCAATGATGGAGATACTTGGAGAGGCGTGATTGGGAGGAACGGCCTCCCTGATCAAACCAGAGCGGTTGTCTGTTGTTGGACTCTGTGCTAGTCATGGATTGTCCATCACAAACACCATGTTCGAACATAGGGATGTTCATAAGTGTACGTGGTACCAGAGCACCCTAGGCCAAAGGTCAAGATCGATTTTATAATCGTTTCATTGATCTGAAGCCGTATGTTTGGACACTCGGGTGAAGAGAGGGGCAGAGCTGTCAACTGATCACCATCTGGTGGCGAGTTGGGTCAGGGGGTGGGGGAAGACTCTGGACAGACCTGTTAAGCCCAAACGTGTAGTGCGGGTAAACTGGGAACGTCTGGAGAGGCCCTGTTGACGGCTTTAACTCGCACCTCCGGCGGAGCTTTCTTGCATCCCTGTGGAGGCTGGGGGCATTGAACCTGAGTGGACAATGTTCAAAGTTTCCATTGCTAAAGCTGCGGCAGCGAGCTGTGGTCTTAGGGTCTAGGTGCTCAAGGGGCGGTAACCACGAACACCTGGTGGACACGGTGGTCAGGGAAGCCGTCCGACTGAAGAAGGAGTCTTTCCGGGATATGTTATCGGAGGACTCGGAGGCAGTTGCAGGGTACCGAGGGCCAGAAGGGCTGCAGCCTCTGCCGTGACAGAGGCAAAGCAGCGGGTGTGGGAGAAGTTCGGAGAAGACATGGAGAAGGACTTTCGGTCGGCACACAGGTGCTTCTGGAAAACCGTTCGCCACCTCAGGAGGGGGAAGCGAGGGATCATCCAGACTGTATACAGTAAGGATGGGACTTTGTTGACCTCAAATGGGGAGGTAATAGAGCGGTGGAAGGAGCACTTTGAGGAACTCCTAAATCCAGCTGATACGCCCTCTGTGGTGGAGGCAGAGCTGGAGAGGATGGGGGATTGTCGTCAATTCCTGGCGGAAGTCGCTGTGGTAGGCAAACAACTCCACAGCGGCAAAGCCCCAGGTGATGAAGATCCGTCAGAAATGCTGAAAGCTCTGGGTGTGGAGGGGCTGTCTTGGTGACACGCCTCTTCAACATTGCGTGGAAGTCTGGGACGGTGCCTAAGGAGTGGCAGACCGGGGTGGTGGTTCCCCTCTTCAAAAAGGGGGACCAGAGGGTGTGTGCCAACACAGGGGTATCACACTTCTCAGCTCCTGGTAAAGTCTACCAAGGTGCTGGAAAGGAGGGTTCGGCATAGTCGAACCTCGGATTGAAGAGGAACAATGCGGATTCCGTCCTGGCCGTGGAACAACGATCAGATCTTACTCTCGCAAGGATCCTGGAGGGGCCTGGGAGTATGCCACACCAGTCTACATGTGTTTTGTGGATCTGGAGAAGGCGTATGACCGGGTCCCCCGGGAGAAACTGTGGGAGGTGCTGCGGGAATATGGGGTGAGGGGGTCCCTTCTTAGGGCCATCCAATCTCTGTATGACCAAAGCGAGAGCTGTGTCCGGGTTTCGGCAGTAAGTCGGATCGTTCCAGGTGAGGGTGGCCTCCGCCAGGGCTGCGCTTTGTCACCAATCCTGTTTGTAATATATATGGGCAGGATATCGAGGCGTAGTCGGGGCGGGGGGGGTTGCAGTTCGGTGGGCTCGGGATCCCATCGCTGCTTTTGCAGATGATGTGGTCCTGATGGCATCCAGGCCTGGACCTTCAGCACTCACTGGACGGTTCGCAGCCGAGTGTGAAGCGGCTGGGATGAGGATCGCACCTCTAATCTGAGGCCATGGTTCTCAGCAGGAAACCGATGGAGTGCTCTCTCCGGGTAGGGATGGAGTCCTTACCTCAAGTGAAGGAGTTTAAGTACCTTGGGGTCTTGTTCGCGAGTGAGGGGACCATGGAGCGTGAGATGGTCGGAGAATCGGAGCAGCTGGTGCGTGTAACATTCTGTTTATCGACCGTTGTGACGAAAAGAGAGCTGAGCCAGAAGGCAAAGCTCTCGATCTACGGGCAATTTTCGTTCCTACCCTCACCTATGGTCATGAGGCTGGGTCTGAACGAAAGAACGAGATCAAGGGTACAAGCGGCCGAAATGGGTTTCTCAGGAGGGTGGCTGGGTCTCCCTTAGAGAGGGTGAGAAGCTCAGTCATCCGAGAGGAGCTCGGGTAGTAGAGCCGCTGCTCCTTCGGCGTTGAAAGGCCAGTTGAGGTGGTTCGGGCATCTGGTAAGGATGCCTCCTGGGCGCCTCCCTAGGGAGGTATTCCAGGCACGTCCAACTGGGAGGAGACCTCGGGGAAGACCAGGACTAGGTGGAGAGATTATATCTCCAACCTGGCCTGGGAACGCCTCGGGATCCCCAGTGCGAGCTGGTGATGTGGCTCGGGAAAGGGAAGTTTGGGGTCCCCTACTGGAGCTGCTGCCCCCGCGACCCGATACCGGATAAGCGGATGAAGATGGATGGATGGATGGACTGACTGATTGAACTTTTATTTATAGTTTATAATCAGAAAACTTTGTATTTTATGGAAATAATCAGTTATGGTAATGCCACTCTCAATGCTATCTTTTGACCAATCACCACAATGGGAGTTTCCCACGACTTAAACCAATCCCCGCAGTGCCACGTGCCAGACTTTGTATCAGTATCTGAGAGGCAATGTCCAAGGTGGAGTGAGAACGGTTTGACGTCACACGTATGTCGCCAAATTCATTTCCTTGTTTACCGAGACGTGACTGACTTGAACATCTCACATTTACCAACAGAACGTACAGCAAAAGGCCGTGCAAAACATTATATTGGCCATCCTGCCAACGTGTATACATTTTAACATCAATGTATGCTGTAATGATTTTTCACTCTGAAACCGCTGAAGTGGCTGCCGTTTCAATTCTGTTGACTCTCTGCAGTGGGCGGGGCTGCTCAGTTCCCCCCGCGACTGACACGCGCGCGCGCA
>NC_045739.1:8444502-8444817 GCF_008692095.1 Etheostoma spectabile
ACACACACACACACACACACACACACAAAGACACAAAGACACACGGTGGATGCAGGAAAAAACGGAGATGAGACATACAGGATGGCCTATATTGAGGACAGCTAAGCTCGTTATTCTAGGTGCATTGATAAGTTAAAGTCCAACGAGTCCATTATCAAACTTTATGGATGTGTGTCCCAGCCCAGGCCAGGATAGAAAATTAACTAACAATGTAAAGATCAACAAGCCACTGACACATATGTTCAAATTTGATTAATTCAATAAATTATTTGTTTTTGTCTCAAATCCACCAGCCATTTTCATATTATACCAACA
>NC_045739.1:8444827-8446222 GCF_008692095.1 Etheostoma spectabile
CCTGAGCCTTTTTGGTAAGGTTACTAGGAAAACAAAGGCTACAGTAGTTTTATTCTCCCAAAACAAGTTTTCTATTTAAATTTTAAAGAACTATACAAAAAAAATCACAACTTTTTTTGCAACTTCCTTTGTCTTCTTCAACTTCATTGCAACAAACAATTTTTTACAAAAGCTCCCGCAACATTAGGCATTTTGGGCTGCAACAATGTAAAAAGAGTCTGCGAAATCCTGGGGGGGACTGCTAAGAAGTCTTTAGTCACACACTTTGTGCTCAGCATTACCAGTGTAATCTGCACATTTGCCAGTGCAGGCCTCAAGCCAGTAAATGCATTATATTACATCAACAGCCTGGATCAAAGGAAGTACATTTCCAAGATAAGTGCTGCCTTCCTGCACGTGGCTAACGCCCGCTCTCTGTGTTTTGGCATTCTAAAAATTCATCTGCTACGGGAAACAACAAAAAACTTTGAGCTAGCAAGCTGCATGTTAAAAATGACATGTTTTGAATAACATTTAGATTGTGGAATAAGGCATGTCTGCCTCGTTCTTTTGGGGAATGAAATAATTACTTTTACGGCATTTACTGTCTAACATTTTGGGACCGATCAGTGTCCCAAATAGGGGGGATGGACGAGATACACACGGCGATACACTGGTGATAGCAAATTCCTATGTATCCAGCCAATTTAAATAGCTCATGTTACTAAATTGTGTGAACAGTTAAATTCATTTAATAAGGCATGTTTTGCTTTATTTTGGGTTCAGATGTTCCACCAAAACAAGTTACTTTCCAAGACTATTTTGCAATGCCGCTGTTGGTGTGTCATGAACTTAGCCCGCCAAAGACAATTTTGATTGGTTTAAAGAAATACAAACAACCCAGAGAGTTTATTTTCTCCTATGCTAGAATGCATCTGTGGTGTAGCCATACTTACGCCAAAGGGCTGGGGAGATAGGTCTGGCAATGTGAGACTACATGACATGTAAATGATCCGCTGACGGAAACTAATATAAACACACACTGATAGAGTGAAAAATGTTTATTGAGGGAGCGGTTGTTCAGTGAGTAAAAGGAAAAGTTATAGTTCAGGAATGGGCTAAAATGTTTAGAGGAAATTTCTAAGACTAGTGTGTTCATGACTTTGAGCAGTTGGTGAAAGAGTACAATATCCCCCACTTGCATTTTTTTCAGGTATTTACAGATGCATCTTCCTTTCCGTTACTCCTGTTGAATAGTTGGATGGGTCAAAGGGGAGTTGTGAGTAGATTGCACTGCACTATTCAAATGATTGCCTCCTCTAACTTTGGCTATGAGATTTCAGATAGTTCTTGGCAAATGACAATCAAGAGAATAGATTCAACTATTTGTATTTTTGTGTTTGTATATGTTCTTAT
>NC_045739.1:8446232-8451637 GCF_008692095.1 Etheostoma spectabile
TGATATGGATCCCCCTGGGTCTGAAATAAAGTTTATTACATATTTGTATTAGGAAAAGCCTGCTTCAGTTTAAAGTGTTCCTTTAGGCGCCATCTCTCTAGGAGCAATCTCGCCAGGATATATCCATACGCAAATCTCATTCTGTTTTTTCAAGGGCTGTCAATAGAATAACATTTTTAATTGCGATAAATCACGTGTCCTAGTTAACTCACATTTTTTGTATCTGTTCTAAATGTACTATAATAGGGATATTTATTTCAAGTTGCTAATGTTCATGTGGTATTTGAGACTGACTACCTTGTTGGTAACTATTTGGAGGGACTTTGAAACTCAACTTGCCATTCAAAAGACCCTTTTATTTATTTCTGCTCAAGCAGCTTTGTTTCTGCTAACCATCGACTCCCGTTCAAGAAGGTATCATAACACCCGCAAGACCTGCTCCTGTTCCGCCGCCTCGTCTCAATGTTTAATCGAGGAATTGTGGACTGCATGCATGGGAATGAATTACAATAGAAATATATTTGAATTTGAATTGAAGTCGCTAAAAGGGTCTGAAACATCGCTCAATCTAGCGAGAAAGTTGCCAAGTTGGCAATACTGTCCACGTTACAGCTGCGGCTTCCTGATTTCCCAAACTATGGAACAAAATCACAAAGGTTGCAGTGCATTAATCACACGTTGAGTGGTGTTAAAAGGAATTTGCGTTAACTTGTTAATTTTGACAGCCCCAATTTGTTCTTATATTTGCAACAATGAATACAGCCCTGTAATTGCAATTAATGGTGTGGTCCCTGGCGACACCATAGCCTTTTCATTGTTATTGTCTTGATGCCTTATTTTATTTAATTGGCAATCTGCTATCTCTCCAGCACACAGGTGCTGGGTTAGGGATGGGATGGTGCATCTAAAGCTAAAGATTCTCAACTAGGGGATCACCAACGGTTTCTATAGGGTCTGACAGCCATTTTTGGACTAATTTGACGTATAATATGTGTAACAACGTTTATGTATTATTATTTTATCATTGCTGTTTTTATTTTCTCTGTATCTTGTGGGTGTCATGTGTGGTCTTGGAAATTGTATGTAGTGTATGTTTTTGCATCTTAAACGCCAAGAAAACACATTTGAAATAAAGAAAGTGTGTGTGTGTGTGCGTGTGCTCCCAAATGACTGTTTATGCATAACTATATTCTTAAACCCTGTGTAAGCAAGATTGTGTTTTGGCGAGATAATGGCAAGCGCAGGTGGAGGTCATCAGGAGGGTTTGGCAGCACTCTCACAGTCTATGAAAGGTGTTGTGTAAATGGGACACAGTGCAGGGCTCCATAAAGTTCAGCCAAACTAAATGTGTGTTTGTGTGAGTGTGTGTTTATGTTGGCAGAGGTGATGGAGAGGCAGAGGGGGTGACTTGGGACACATATTGAGGGCACTCAAGAGTGCAGCGAGTGCACAACATTGTGCAAGGCCAGCGGAACTACTTTTTTAAGGGTGTGGGCATCAACACTTGCACCAAACACTGCGTGTCCCAAGATCCCCTCCCATGTATTCTTTAGTGCCGTAGCTGCATCCTATCCATTATTAAAGCAAAGGGGTGGAGGGGGAGGAGAAGAAAAAGTGTGAGAGGTAATGGGAGAAAGAGAGAAAAATAATTAGGGGGCAACACAAGGACACAAAATCACATGGGTAAAAATGGTGACAGAGGGACAAGTTGTTAGAAAGGTACAAGGTAATAAAGAGACGTGAGAAAAAGAAAGAAAGAAAGAAAGAAAGAGCTGATGGAATAGCTGTAATGGGTCTGATGTCCTTTCTTCTATTCAGTGTATTGCTTCATATGGGCCATCTTTACCTACAGCACACACGCTGGACCCAGGATGATGGATGTGGACAGCAGCAAGTCACAGACAGTCCTTCACACAATGTGCACACGTTAATGTGCTTAATAGTAGTGGTCCCGCCCCCAAGATGGCTAATGTTTACTCTCTGCATGCAATCCAGTCTGGAGTACACCAGGTGAACAATCTGTCATAATTACAGAAATCTGTGAGTGTGTGTGCATCTCTGCTTTTATACTTGTGTGTGTCCGTTAATGTCCGGTGTAGCCACGGTGAGATGTTCTTTATCTGCAGGCCAACAGAGGCAGAGGGAGAGTCAGGCCCAAACAGGCGATGACAGATGACAGTGGATATTTATCTTCAGTGTTCACATTCATCATCCTAACAGCACGGAGGACAATGTGTTACACTGTATGCAAACACATGTGCGTGCTCGTGTGTGTGTGTGCGTGTGTTTCTTCTGCAGCAACTTCAAGAACAGGGAAGAAAAATCAACCTCTTTAGAAACACAAATTAACTTCTAAATCAAACACTTTTCACACTGGCAAATGAACTTAGAGAGATTGGGGGTAAATCAAAGAGGTAAACTGCACAACAAGTCATCAAAAGACACTTGATTTTCTAAGCCCACAAACACAGCGTCAGCAGTTGTGCTCTTTAGGAATTTAAGTTCTTTAATCCAGTAGCAAAGGGCCTCGCTTCCTGCTCCTGACCTCTCTACAGTAAAGGGAGGGTGTTTGATTTACATTGGCTTTCTCATGCTTTTCTCACCAACAAATCACTAATTATAGTATGAGTGAGTGGCTGTGTTGGCTAAAGCTGGCCTGCTAGTACATGAAAGGATAGCAGCACCGGCTACACTGCCGTCTGCTAACGCTGTAATTAACTCTGTGACACGGCAGTCCTCCTTCTTTTTCTCTTGTACACGCACATCTTTCTCTCTTCCCTCTCTGAACAGTGGAGGAATCAAATTTAGCAAGATCATGCTTTGGTCAATGAGAACAAGAGGGGGAGGGCGAGAGAAGCAGGAGACGAGATGGGAGAGATAGGAGAGGTTAGGGAAAGAGGGACAGTCATCAGCACACACCCCCTTCCCTCACCTCATCGCCAGCCGCGTTGAACCAAACCTGACAGCTATTCAATTTTCCCAAAGCTAAATCTAATCTGCAGCTCACTGACACACTGTTACACTGGAACGCCTAAGTCATCACCCACCCTTGGCAGCAGATTGGAACCATCACACTTTCCCCTCAACTTCGACACAGCCACACACACACACACAGATATAAAACATCATGCATGAGGCTAAAAAGACAAATAGAGGGCAAAAGGAGAAATAATAAGTCTGAACAACAAGTGATGGAGGTTGTCAATACAATTTTAAGTTAATTGACCCAAAAATAACTTATTTCAATACCATAGCAGCCTACAACTCCTACAATCAGGTGAATCATATTTTTACACCATGCTGAAACACAGCACTTTACTTACTGTTAAAAGCGCAATAGCCAACAATTTTAGTAATACACAGTTTGTCTAAATTTCTCCAGCACAAATCCGACCCTCTAAGAAAGTTTTGACTAGCAGCCAAATAAAGTCTATAAAGTTTTTGATAATATATATCCCCACAAGACTGTCTAATGGCCGTGACACACCAACCCGATAATTGGCCATCGGAAAGTCTGGCGAGGTCGGTGACTCGAGTCTGTTCAGTGTGTTCCGTCCGGAGGGGCCATCGGCCTTCATTTTGGCCAACTTGACATGCTCGGTAGGAAAGTGGGCACTGCAGGCAGTAGGACTCAAATGACCAATCTTACTGGAATCAATTTTTAAAAAACTCATCAGCACACAGCAAGAATCATTCTTCCATTGTTATCAGCCAAATATGTAATTCATTTTAAGAAAAAAACTAAAATACAAAATCATGTCCAATTCTAAAATTAGATAATTAGTCATGCTCTTAAATCTGGTTAGTGTGACTAAAACACATGTTTGGAACAAAAATTAGATCTTTTGCCAACACAGACAAACATGAAACTGCCTTATGCAGAAATATAAAATTATGTTTTTGTGAAACGTCTTATATCCAAACCTATTGCTGTTGTGTGTAAATCACTTAACTGATCATGTACAACAGAATTCACTGAGCTCTTGGGTTTAAAAGATTCTCCATGACAGTTCATTAGATAAGGCCAAATGAACTAGTATCAAGCAAAAAAAGATGCTGTTTTTTTCACAAACCTATATGGGAGATGCTATACAGACAATGTTTGATTGATACAGTTTAAAGCAAAAAGAAATTGGCTTTTTTCTTATTTTTTGAAAACCTGGAAGGCTTTCATTTCCAGGTTGTTGTTTTTATTAGTCAATGATAATATATACGATTTTGTAGAAACACTTCACAAATATGTTGTGTGAAAAAAAAGTGTGTAGTGCAGGACTAGAGGTGCTGGCATTTCTGCTATGGTAACAATTATTTTTTACTTATTTTGATAAGAAGCACAGTATTCAAGATTTCAGTTGAGGCTCATACATTTATTTGATTTAAATCACATAGTGATAACAAAGCTGATGACTGGCTATCCTCCCTCTCTGTAACTCTTTCTCTCTATGCTCTATAATCCCAGCATGCACATGTTGTGCGTCTAAGCAATTTGCCTCTCTTGACGACTTTAATACTGATATATGTGATTCATCCCCTGCTTCATTTTAAGGAACAATTCCACTTTGTCTTATTTTGCTCGTTCTCCAGGAAAATTCTCAGCATGTCAACATGTCATTGGCTTGCCACACTATACTCTATAATGGTAAAGGAGAATGGCATGGCACACCATTAGGGATGTCATGAAAAGCAGTACTTCGCTACCATGTTGGGACCAACATTCTTAAAACGAGACGGTACTTGTTTTCCTGCAGTAGCGTGTAGCGTTGGTAACGACGGTACCGAGGTTGCAGTTCTTCCGGAACTGATGGGGCCAGCATATACACATAACTTTTTTAGTCATGTTGTTTAGTAATTTAGTGAAAAACTACAAAAGAGAGCAACAAGTTTAGTCTAATATGGAAATAATCAGCAATTGAGGTGGATGACAACAAATGCAAATGAAAACAATGCCATCGTTCATTTCAAACAAAGGGAGGTAACACCTCAAATTTGGCAAAGGTGACTAAGTTTCAAGTCATGTTAACATCATATACAAACTTCTAATCCTAATCCTAAAACACAGGCCCTATATGTTTGTTTGAGGAAGCTGGCATTGTTGCCTGGAAACAAGATAACATTATGCTCAATGTAATGTTTGCATTAGCCAGTTATTTGTTAACGATGCTAACGCATGGCAACGTTATAAACTACCTCCAAAAGGGCTAACATGCATCACCCTTCAGCCTGTGTCCTGTCAGCAAAATGTAGCCTAATGTCACTGACTTTAAGGATTAGTGAAATGTTAATGGTTTTAATAAATCTCTCTGGCTTGCCACCATGTCAATGAATTTAAACCAATGCATGCATACATAGTATAAGGTGTGTGTGTGTGTGTGTGTGTGTGTGTGTGTGTGTGTGTGTGTGTGTGT
>NC_045739.1:8451649-8460192 GCF_008692095.1 Etheostoma spectabile
GTGTGTGTGTGTGTGTGTGTGTGTGTGTGTGTGTGTGTGTGTGTGTGTGTGGCCTCCACTGTATTATTAGCAATTGTCAGACATTATGTTTGATAACTAAAATCTCTCCCTCTCGGTCCTTTTTCGACAGTATTAGCCAGAGGAGGATGTCCACCAGGAGAGCACAGCGGTAAAGTTGATCTTTTTTGTAATTGTTTGTGATTTTGTAATTGATCTATTTTGAAATAGTTTAATTTTATTTATTATTTGAAGGCTACCTGCCACCATTGTTGTGTTTTTATAATGTTAAATTGTTTAAATATTTATTACAAATCTATTTTATTATGTGGCTGTTGCTGTGTTTTTTATAATATTCAAAAGTTTAAATAAAGGAATTAATGTTTAAGTATTATTATTCTTTGTTGTTTGTTTTGTGTTTTTGACACACCGTGGTATTGACTTTGGTATTGAGTATCGTGTACCTTTGGTGGTATCGGTACAAACTAGGGCTGCACGATTATGGCCAAAATGATAATCACGATTATTTTGATCAAAATTTGATCGCGATTATTCTCACGATATTGTGTGATTTAACCAAAACAATTTTATTGTCCATAGGCATTTATAACCGCGAGAGGGAGTGTGATGGACGCTACATCAAGAGAGACGGCTGTCATTATGAAGGGTCCCGCACAGGTCGAATGGCGGATACACACGGCGTGGGTATGAAACGTCTGTATCTTCACTGCGCTGCATTTTTATGAACTATGATATTCCCCAATGGGTACATCTTGGTCCAGGGTCCAGGTCCAGCAGGCTCCGTTCACGCTGGTACTACCACAACTGAGTTAGTTGCATTCAGTAACTCTTCTGTGTTCTGCGCGTAGTGGCCACAATAGCAGAGGTACACACAAAAACACTGGTACAAATACAGGTTTGCCCCCATACTTAACAATATACAGCTGTGTTAATAAAAATTAAACTTTAGACAAAATGTCAGAAGTGTGGACCGGCGCTGTGTGGCGGGGCTGCGTGGAGAGTAGACGAGAGAGAGTAGAGGTGAGATCCCACAGAGGCACGGCTTTACAGACGAAATGGGTCACGTAACGCAAAATTAAACCATATCCATATTCCTGCAAGTGGCTAACGCCCGCTCTCTGTGTTGGCATTCTAAAAAATCATCTGCTACGGGAAAACAAAAAAACTTTGAGCTAGCCTGCATGTTAAAAATGACATGTTTTGAATAACATTTAGATGGTGATAATCATGTCTGCCTCGTTTTTTGGGGAATGAAATAATACTTTTACGGCATTACTGTCTACATTTGGGACCGATCAGTGTCCCAAATAGGGGGGATGGACGAATACACACCCGATACACTGGTGATAGCAAATTCCTTATGTATCCCAATTTAAAGCTCATGTTACTAATTGTTGAACAGTTAAATCTTTAATAGGCAGTGTTTTGCTTTATTTGGGTTCAGATGTTCACCAAAACAAGTTCTTCCAAACTATTTTGCAATGCCGCTGTTGGTGTGTCATGAACTTAGCCCGCCAAAGACAATTTGATTGGTTTAAAGAAATAACAAACACCCAGAAGTTTTTTCTCCTATGCTGAATGCATCTGTGGTGTAGCCATACTTACGCCAAGGGCTGGGGAGATAGGTCTGGCAATGTGAGACTACATGACATGTAAATGATCCGCTGACGAAAACTAATATAAACCCACACTGATAGAGTGAAAAATGTTATTGAGGGAGCGTTTGTTCATGGAGTAAAAGGAAAGTTATAGTTCAGGAATGGGCTAAAATGTTTAGAGGAATTTCTAAGACTAGTGTGTCATGACTTTGAGCAGTTGGTGAAAGATACAATACTCCCCCTTGCATTTTTTTCAGGTATTTACAGATGCATCTTCCTTTCCGTTACTCCTGTGATAGTTGGATGGGTCAAAGGGGAGTTTGAGTAGATTGCACTGCACTATTCAAATGATTGCCTCCCTAACTTTGGCTATGAGATTCAGATAGTTCTGGCAAATCAATCAAGAGAATGATTCAACTATTTGATTTTGTGTTTATATGTTCTTATTTTGATATGATCCCCCTGGGTCTGAAATAATTTATTACATATTGTATTAGGAAAAGCCTGCTTCAGTTTAAAGTGTTCCTTTAGGCGCCATCTCTCTAGGAGCAATCGCGCCAGGATATATCCATACGCAAATCTCATTCTGTTTTTTCAAGGGCTGTCAATAGAATAACATTTTTAATTGCGATAAATCACGTGTCCTAGTTAACTCACATTTTTTGTATCTGTTCTATGTACTATATAGGTATTTTTTCAAGTTGCTAATGTTCATGTGGTATTTGAGACTACACCTTGTTGGTAACTATTTGGAGGGACTTTGAAACTCAACTTGCCATTCAAAAGACCCTTTTATTTATTTCTGCTCAAGCAGCTTTGTTTCTGCTAACCATCGACTCCCGTTCAGAAGGTATCATAACACCCCAAGACCTGCTCCTGTTCCGCCGCCTCGTCTCAATGTTATCGAGGAATTGTGGACTGCATGCATGGGAAGGATTACAATAGAAATATTGAATTTGAATTGAAGTCGCTAAAAGGGTCTGAAACATCGCTCAATCTAGCGAGAAAGTTGCCAAGTTGGCAATACTGTCCACGTTACAGCTGCGCTTCTGATTTCCCAAACTATGGACACAATCACAAAGGTTGCAGGGCATTATCACACGTTGAGTGGTGTAAAAGGAATTTGCGTTAACTTGTTAATTTTGACAGCCCAATTTGTTCTTATATTTGCAACAATGAATACAGCCCTGTAATTGCATTAATGGTGTGGTCCCTGGCGACACCATAGCCTTTTCATTGTTATTGTCTTGATGCCTATTTTATTATGGCAATCTGCTATCTCTCCAGCACACGGTGCTGGGTAGGGATGGGATGGTGCATCTAAATCAAAGATTCTCAACTAGGGGATCACCAACGGTTTCTATAGGGTCTGACAGCCTTTTTGGACTAATTTGACGTATATATGTGTAACAACGTTTATGTATATTTTTATCATTGCTGTTTTTATTTTCTCTGTATCTGTGGGGTCATGGTGGGTCTTGGAAATTGTATGTAGGTATGTTTTTGCATCTTAACGCCAAGAAAACACATTTGAAATAAAGAAAGTGTGTTGTGTGTTGCGTGTGCTCCCAAATGACGTTATAGCATAACTATATTCTTAAACCCTGTGTAAGAAGATTGTGTTTTGGCGAGAAATGGCAAGCGCAGGTGGAGGTCATCAGGAGGGTTTGGCAGCACTCTCACAGTCTATGAAAGGTGTTGTGTAAATGGGACACAGTGCAGGGCTCCATAAAGTTCAGCCAACTAATGTGTGTTTGTGTGAGTGTGTGTTTATGTTGGCAGAGGTGATGGAGAGGCAGAGGGGGTACTTGGACACATATTGAGGGCACTCAAGAGTGCCGCGAGTGCACAACATTGTGCAAGGCCAGCGGAACTACTTTTTAAGGGTGTGGGCATCAACACTTGCACCAAACACTGCGTTCCCAAGATCCCCTCCCATGTATTCTTTAGTGCCGTAGCTGCATCCTATCCATTATAAAGCAAAGGGGTGGAGGGGAGGAGAGAAAAAATGTGAGAGGTAATGGGAAAAGAGAGAAAAATAATTAGGGGGCAACACAAGGACACAAAATCACATGGGTAAAAATGGTGACAGAGGACAAGTTGTTAGAAAGGTACAAGGATAATAGAGACGTGAGAAAAAGAAAGAAGAAAGAAAAAAGAGCTGATGGAATAGCTGTAATGGGTCTGATGTCCTTTCTTCAGTCAGTTTATTGCTTCATATGGGCCATCTTTACCTACAGCACACACGCTGGACCCAGGATGATGGATTGGACAGCAGCAAGTCACAGACAGTCCTCACACATGTGCACACGTTAATGTGCTTAATAGTAGTGGTCCCGCCCCCAAGATGGCTAATGTTACTCTCTGCATGCAATCCAGTCTGGGTACACCAGGTGAAACATCTGTCATAATTACAGAAATCTGTGAGTGTGTGCATCTCTGCTTTATACTTGTGTGTGTCCGTTAAGGTCGGTGTAGCCCACGGTGAGATGTTCTTTATCGCAGGCCAACAGAGGCAGAGGGAGAGTCAGGCCCAAAAGGCGAGACAGATGACATGGACAGGGATATTTATCTTCAGTGTTCCATTCATCATCCTAACAGCACGGAGGACAATGTGTTACACTGTATGCAAACACATGTGCGTGCGCGTGTGTGTGTGTGCGTGTGTTTCTTCTGCAGCAACTTCAAGAACGGAAGAAAATCAACTCTTTAGAACACAAATTAACTTCTAAATCACACTTAATTCACACTGGCAAATAACTTAGAGAGATTGGGGGTAAATCAAAGAGGTATGCACAACAAGTCATCAAAGACACTTGATTTTCTAAGCCCACAAACACAGCGTCAGCAGTTGTGCTCTTTAGGAATTTAAGTTCTTTAATCCAGTAGCAAAGGGCCTCGCTTCCTGCTCCTGACCTCTCTACAGTAAAGGGAGGGTGTTTGATTTACATTGGCTTTCTCATGCTTTTCTCACCAACAATAACTAATTATAGTATGAGTGAGTGGCTGTGTTGGCTAAAGCTGGCCTGCTAGTACATGAAAGGATAGCAGCACCGGCTACACTGCCGTCGCTAACGCGTAATTAACTCTGTGACACGGCAGTCCTCCTTCTTTTTCTCTTGTACACGCACATCTTTCTCCTTCCCTCTCTGAACAGTGGAGGAATCAAATTAGCAAGATCATGCTTTGGTCAATGAGACAAGAGGGGAGGGCGAGAGAAGGGAGACGAGATGGGGAGATAGGAGAGGTTAGGGAAAGAGGGACAGTCATCGCACACACCCCCTTCCCTCCTCATCGCCAGCCGCGTTGAACCAAACTGACAGCTATTCAATTTTCCCAAAGCTAAATCTAATCTGCAGCTCACTGACACACTGTTACACTGGAACGCCTAAGTCATCACCCACCCTTGGCAGCAGATTGGAACCATCACACTTTCCCCTCAACTTCGACACAGCCACACAACACACACAAGATATAAAACATCATGCATGAGGCTAAAAAGACAAATAAGGGCAAAGGAGAAATAATAAGTCTGAACAACAAGTGATGGAGGTTGTCATACAATTTAAGTTAATTGACCCAAAAATAACTTATTTCAATACCTAGCAGCCTACAACTCCTACAATCAGGTGAATCATATTTTACACCATGCTGAAACACGCACTTTCTTACTGTTAAAGCGCAATAGCCAACAATTTAGTAATACACAGTTGTCTAAATTTCTCCACACAAATCCGACCTCTAAGAAAGTTTTGACTAGCAGCCAAATAAAGTCTTAAAGTTTTTGATAATATATATCCCCACAAGACGTCTAATGGCCGTGACACACCAACCCGATAATTGGCCATCGGAAAGTCTGGCGAGGTCGGTGACTCGAGTCTGTTCAGTGTGTTCCGTCCGAGGGGCCATCGGCCTTCATTTGGCCAACTTGACATGCTCGGTAGGAAAGTGGGCACTGCAGGCAGTAGGACTCAAATGACCAATCTTACTGGAATCAATTTTTAAAAACTCATCAGCACACCAGCAAGAATCATTCTTCCATTGTTTCAGCCAAATTGTAATTCATTTTAAGAAAAAACTAAAATAAAAATCATGTCCAATTCTAAAATTAGATAATTAGTCATGCTCTAAATCTGGTTAGTGTGACTAAAACACTGTTTGGAACAAAAATTAGTCTTTTGCCAACACAGACAAACATGAAACTGCCTTATGCAGAAATATAAATTTTTTTTGTGAAACGTCTTATATCCAAACTATTGCTGTTTGTGTAAATCCTTAACTGATCATGTACACAGAATTCACTGAGCTCTTGGGTTTAAGATTCTCCATGACAGTTCATTAGATAAGGCCAAATGAACTAGTATCAAGCAAAAAAAAGCTGTTTTTCACAAACCTATGGGAGATGCTATACAGACAATGTTGATTGATACAGTTTAAAGCAAAAAGAAATTGGCTTTTTTCTTATTTTTGAAAACCTGGAAGGCTTTCATTTCCAGGTTGTGTTTTTATTAGTCAATGATTATATACGATTTTGTAGAAACACTTCACAATATGTTGTGTGAAAAAAAAGTGTGTAGTGCAGGACTAGAGGTGCTGGCATTTCTGCTATGGTAACAATTATTTTTTACTTTTTTGATAAGAAGCACAGTATTCAAGATTTCAGTTGAGGCTCATACATTTATTTGATTTAAATCACATAGTGATAACAAGCTGATGACTGGCTATCCTCCCTCTCTGTAACTCTTTCTCTCTATGCTCTATAATCCCAGCATGCACATGTTGTGCGTCTAAGCAATTTGCCTCTCTGACGACTTTAATACTGATATATGTGATTCATCCCCTGCTTCATTTTAAGGAACAATTCCACTTTGTCTTATTTTGCTCGTTCTCCAGGAAAATTCTCAGCATGTCAACATGTCATTGGCTTGCCACACACTCTATATGAAGGAGAATGGCATGGCACACCATTAGGGATGTCATGAAAAGCAGTACTTCGCTACCATGTTGGGACCAACATTCTTAAAACGAGACGGTACTTGTTTTCCTGCAGTAGCGTGTAGCGTTGGTAACGACGGTCAGGTTGCAGTTCTTCCGGAACTGATGGGGCCAGCATATACACATAACTTTTAGTCATGTTGTTTAGTAATTTAGTGAAAAACTACAAAAAAGAGCAACAAGTTTAGTCTAATATGGAAATAATCAGCAATTGAGGTGGATGACAACAAATGCAAATGAAAACAAGCCATCGTTCATTTCAAACAAGGGAGGTAACACCTCAAATTTGGCAAAGGTGACTAAGTTTCAAGTCATGTTAACCATATACAAACTTCTAATCCTAATCCTAAACACAGGCCCTATAGTGTGTTGAGGAAGCTGGCATTGTTGCCTGGAAACAAGAAACAATTCATGTAATTATTTGCATTAGCCAGTTATTGTAACGATGCTAACGCATGGCAACGTTATAAACTACCTCCAAAAGGGCTAACATGCATCACCCTCAGCCTGTTCCTGGCAAAATGTAGCCTAAGTCACTGACTTAAGGATTAGTGAAATGTTAATGGTTTTAATAAATCTCTCTGGCTTGCCACCATGTCAATGAATTTAAACCATGCATGCATACATAGTATAAGTGTGTTGTGTGTGGTGTGTGTGTGTGGTGTGTGTGTGTGTGTGTGTTGTTGTGTGGTGTGTGTGTGTGTGTGTGTGTGTGTGGTGTGTGGGTGTGTGTGTGGCCTCCACTGTATTATTAGCAATGTCAGACATTATGTTTGATAACTAAAATCTCTCCCTCTCGGTCCTTTTCGACAGTATTAGCCAAGGAGGATGTCCACCAGGAGAGCACAGCGGTAAAGTTATCTTTTTGTAATTGTTTGTGATTTGTAATTGATCTATTTGAAATAGTTAATTTTATTTATTATTTGAAGGCTACCTGCCACATTGTTGTGTTTTTATAATGTTAAATTGTTTAAATATTTACAAATCTATTTATTAGGTTGGGCTGTGTTTTTATAATATTCAAAGTTTAAATAAAGGATTAATGTTTGTATTATTATTTTGTTGTTTGTTTTGTGTTTTTGACACACCGTGGTATGACTTTGGATTGATATCGTGTACCTTTGGTGGTATCGGTACAAACTAGGGCTGCACGATTATGGCCAAAATGATAATCACGATTATTTTGATCAAATTTTGATCGCGATTTTTCTCACGATTATTTGTTGATTTTAACCAAAACAATTTTTGTCACATAGGCTATTTATAACCGCGAGAGGGAGTGTGATGGACGCTACTCACAGAGAGACGGCTGATCATTATGAACGGGTCCCGCACAGGTCGAATGGCGGATACACACGGCGTGTGTATGAAACGTCTGTATCTTCACTGCGCTGCATTTTTATGAACTATGATATTCTCCCAATGGGTCACATCTCTGGTCCAGGTCCAGGTCCAGCAGGCTCTGTCTCACGCTGTTACTCTACCAACTGAAGTTAGTTGCATTCAGTAACTTCTTCTGTGTTCTTCGCCGTAGTGGCCACAATAGCAGAGTTACCACAAAACACTGGTACAAATACAGGTTTGCCCCTCATACTTAACAATATACGCGTGTTAATAAAAAATTAAACTGTAGACAAATGTCAGAAGTGTGGACCGGCGCTGTGTGGCGGGGCTGCGTGGAGAGTAACGAGAGAGAGTAGAGGTGAGATCCCACAGAGGCACGGCTTTACAGACGAAATGGGTCACGTACCAAATTAAACCATATCCATAAAACAGCATTGCAGCGGATGGGAGGACATTAGCGCCGGTGCGTCCTAGAGGAGCTAACAGCTAACAGACGCTACTAGCTACACGCTAACAGACGCTATTACTAACAGCTAACAGACGCTAACTAGCACCGACTAGCACTGGTCACCGGCTGTTTGTCCCTGA
>NC_045739.1:8460217-8462420 GCF_008692095.1 Etheostoma spectabile
AAAACAACAAACGGGACAAAATGTTGCGTTTACTGGTAAACTGGTAAACCTAAGGACAAACGTATAACCGACTGTGCTGTTGAGTTTTCCTCCCGTTACTCTGTCCTCTGTGACTACATCTAGAAACTAACTGCTCGGTTTGCGGCCAACTGCCTTTCTCTTTCACTGAGTTTCGGCAGTTTCTAATTCCAACACCCTAGCTTCTATGCCCTTACATCTTTACCCCACTAATCTCTCTCCCCCCTACCCCTTATTCTCTTTTTCCTTCCAATCGTGCTCGTCGCTTTACATATTCAATTAAATGTGCAGCCCTAGTACAAACTACTTAATTTTTGGTATTGTGACAATCCTACATACCATAACACACACCCAACCACACACACTTTTCTTTCCCACCTAGGCAAATCGATTCCAGCATACTCTTGTCACACATCATTACACCTTCCTAGCATCCTCTGATCTTGTGCTGTGTATACAGTGTGTATGTGTGATATAAGTATGTACTGTATGCAAACTTAAACACACAGGCTGAAAAAAACACATACGCTGCCTCCAGCTTATGCTTTTAAAAATAGGAAAATCAGACTTGCACGGATGACTTTCAGCCAGACGCTGTAGCAATCCCACAGAATGATCATTTGTCTTATCTGCCATTACAAAAAGGCTTGAAGTTATTTCAGCATGGCAGAATGTCCCACTACTTTGATTCCTGAAAGCCATAACGTCAGTGAGGTGAAAACTAGTCCAGCCAACAACACACAATACACACACACACACACATGCAGGCTGGCTCATATAGACAGGTTGCTCAATGATACATGAAATTAAAGACTTCAACAGAATAGCAGTGAAGATGGTAAAACACAGAGCTAATTCTAACCATCAGTGG
Source organism: Etheostoma spectabile (assembly GCF_008692095.1). Classification (NCBI taxonomy): domain Eukaryota; kingdom Metazoa; phylum Chordata; class Actinopteri; order Perciformes; family Percidae; genus Etheostoma; species Etheostoma spectabile. The sequence continues at coordinate 8,461,107 of NC_045739.1, forward strand.
GAGATGTTTAATGTGTCTCAAACAGAAGTCTCCTGTCCTTTGTATGAGTAGTGTATATGTTCCTGTTTGTATATAGATACAGTAATGTGTATACCGCTAACGTCTGATTTGTGTCTAAGGCGTTATAGATCATATTTTCTTTTTCTTTTTCAGGGACCCACAAGTGCACACACACTCACACATATACCCTGAGTGGTATAACCTTGAAAGAAGAGCTGTTTCCGATTATTACAGGAAGCGGGCTGTGGCGTGGGAGAAATGACAGATCAGCAAAGGAAAGGAGAGGAAAGAGGAGATGGTGTTTTGAATGAAAGGCCAAATCTGGTCCAACTATATATTTTTTCTAAGATTTAAATTTTTTGTCTAAAAAAAAAGCTGCAAATAAATTGGCTTATTTGAACAAAAGTCATTATTTTCTATATTTATAGGGTGACCTAGGTCCTTTTGCAAAGGATGTTGTTTTCCAATGAAGTAGCAATGCAATAATTGACTATTTCAAGTCATAAATTCATTCAAAACTGATAATACAAACATGTTTTCTTTCTTACTGAAAGCATATACATGAATTATCTATGAAAATATTAAATTCAACTAATGTATTTAGATTAGGGCTGTCACTCAATTTAGAAAAATAAAGTCATTTATTGCACAGTTTATATTAATTTTGATTAATTACACTTTTGCACTTTTTAAGAAAATCTCTCATTCAAGATGATTACATTGAATGTAACATCAAGTATCAAATGAATTCAGCATCAACAGGAAGCATTACATTCAAATTTGTGGCATTTTACTATACCTTGTAACAACAGGTGCAAGGCTACAGTACAGAAATTATAACAAACAAAATATCACAAACACTGTTAGTCCTTACGTTACCACTGTGGTTGCTTAACTGAGATTTGTGTACCGTACCACTTAGATTTGTGAATCGTCATCAGCAACACAGTCTCACTCTCTACTCGTCAAATGTCTGACGCATGGTCAAGCACCCCTGGCGTCAAGTTCCAACAAAAGAGGTGCACCTTTTACGTTGTTTTTTGACGTGGGGGAACGTCAGACATTCATGTTAATCCATCACCGTTGGATAGAGATGAATGGAAGAACATGACCCCTTAAAATCTGTTGCAGTTTTGGTATTTTTAGCCCTATAAGTGCTCTTTTAATCAACATTTATTCACAAGATCTTATCATGTTTATATGTATTTATTTTAATGTTATTATTTCTGTCTCTTTCGGCCAGGGAAGCTGGTTTGCTTTGTTGTTTATTGATATTTTTAAAACTGTAACGCATCTATCAACATTTATTTAGGT
>NC_045739.1:8462430-8463343 GCF_008692095.1 Etheostoma spectabile
TCTCATTTCTTTATTTAAATCATATTATGTCTGTCTTATTACCGGTGAAATAGTACAGTATGCTGTAACACAAAACCCTACGATATGAGCCGAGTGGAGCACATGCAAAGCCTGTTGGAGCGCCCATATCCCACAATGCAATGCGACCATTCATATCAGAAAATCGGACAGCGATCAGCAGGTCTTTAATGCCCGTATCTCTTCAATGTACATGTATTTAATCAGTGGTTTTGTCACCATCAACAACACGTTGCTCAGTTTTGTTCCAGTAAGTTATGCACCGTAATAAAGTTTTAAAAAATCAGAGGAAAACTATTCGTAATATTGATGTTTTTTCTAACGTTGTATTTGAGGATTTACACAATGAACATAAAAATAATAAAAAATGATAATTTGTGTATTTGTCTCACTGTTTGCTCGTCGGGCGGCGAAATGGAATGAAGCCTATTCACGGCAGACAGCAGAAACACAAGAGCCAAACATGAACTCCCACCCACCCCGGAAGAACTACAAGTGCACAAGCTTTGTAACCATTTCTGGGGTGGTTTTAGTGGGAGTTGTAATTTAAAAATATATTGGTACTGTATATTTCTTATGAGTAGAAGTTGGCAGTGTAGTATACACCCTGGATTTTTTGGTTTTCATTTTTACATAGGCCTATCATGGAGACTTTGCAGCCAATACTTTATGGTCCCAAGAGGGATATCTGCCTTGAGCTCAAATGTTTCACACATAACACTTGAAGTATTGTTTGATCATACAGCTGACATTAACCTACGATCATAAACATTAACCTAGCTAAATAAGCTAAAGTACTTGTGTCTGTGCGAGGTAGACTGAGGTAGAAGTGTTCCAAAAATGCCAAAACACATGTGTGTGTGTGTGTGTGTGTGTGTGTGTGTGTGTGTGTGTG
>NC_045739.1:8463353-8464412 GCF_008692095.1 Etheostoma spectabile
TGTGTGTGTGTTTGTGTGTGTGTGTGTGTGTGTGTGTGTGTGTGTGTATACCCATACAAAGCTATAAACATCTTACTCTATGAACAAAAACCTCGGCAACAATCTGCTTATCCTTTTAATTTCCTAAAAATGCTTCGTAAAACTAGTCCCTTCTTCATTTTGAAAAGGTAGTCTCAGTAAGAGCTACAAAGGTTAGGAGGGCTACAAGCTGTAACCACAGTGATTGATATGAGGATCAACTTCTGAATATAATAATTAAGATGTTAGGCCTGTCATACATTTCCAAAAAAACATTTATTTAAAACAAATAATTATGCAATGTGATGTTAAATCAAACAAAGTCCCATAAGTTCATATTTTCCCTTTAGTCTTTGCTATTAACATTCATTAACTGCAAAATAAAAAAATAATAATTGCGTTAAAATATCAATGCATGGAAAATGAAATAAAAGTGCTTCTCTTTGTAAATAGTGTATTTTTTGTTTTTCACAAAAAACAAGTAAAAACAAATGCACATTAGTCAAACAAGCCATTAGGCTGTAGGTTTTTCATGTAGCCTAGTACATACAAGGCAAATCAAAGTGCTTAACAGCATAAAACACTATTTCTTCCCTATTGGTATTTTTATTGTATAAATTGTGTACAACGTGCAGCAATCTTTGTTTTAATTTTCTTTTCTTTTTCATATCGTGCAGCATTCTAACACAAACGAGGAGCGGTAATTAGGCTACTACGTCACTTCCGGAGTTTTCCTCTGATTTTTTAAAACGTTATTACGGTGCATAACTTACTGGAACAAAACTGAGCAACATGTTGTTGATGGCGACAAAACCACTGATTAAATACATGTACATTGAAGAGATACTGGCGTTAAAGACCTGCTGATCGCTGTCCAATTTTCTGATATGATTGGTCGCATTGCATTGTGGGATATGGGCGCTCCAACAGGCTTTGCATGCGCCAAGCTCGGCTCATATCGTACCGTTCTGTTTTACAGCATATTGTATTATTTCACCGGTAATAACACCGAAATAATATGATTTAAATAAAGAAATGAGA
>NC_045739.1:8464422-8465502 GCF_008692095.1 Etheostoma spectabile
TAACACCTAAATAAATGTTGATAGATGCGTTATAATTTTAAAAATATCAATAAACAACAAAGCAATCTAGCTTCCCTGGCCAAAATAGACAGAAATAATAACATTAAAAGAAATACATGTAAACCATGATAAGATCTTGAGAATAAATGTTGATTAAAAGAGCACTTATAGGGCTAAAAATACCAAAACTGCAACAGATTATAAGGGGTCATGTTCTTCCATTCATCTCTATCCAACGGTGATGGATTAACATGAATGTCTGACGTTCCCCCACGTCAAAAAACAACGTAAAAGGTACACCTCTTTTGTTGGAACTTGACGCCAGGGGTGCTTGACCATGCGTCACACATTTGACGAGTAGAGAGTGAGACTGTGTTGCTGATGACAATTCACAAATCTAAGTGGTACGGTACACAAATCTCAGTTAAGCAACCACAGTGGTAACGTAAGGACTAACAGTGTTTGTGATATTTTGTTTGTAATAATTTCTGTACTGTAGCCTTGCACCTGTTGTTACAAGGTATAGTAAAATGCCACAAATTTGAATGTAATACTTTCTGTTGATGCTGAATTCATTTGATACTTGATGTTACATTCAATGTAATCATCTTGAATGAGAGATATTCTTAAAAAGTGCAAACGTGTAATTAATTAAAATTAATATAAACTGTGCAATAAATTACTTATTTTTTTTAAACTGCCACAGATTTTAAGGGGTTGTGTTATTCCTTTCATCTATATCCACCAGTGATGGATTAACAAGAATGTCTGACGTACCCCCACGTCGAAAAACAACGTAAAAGGTACACCTCTTTCGTTGGAACTTGACCCCATGGGTGCTTGACCATGCGTCACACATTTGACAAGTAGGGAGTGAGACTGTGTTGTCATCTGGCAGGTTTCAAATAATTTAACTACTTCTCCAGTAATGTTTTAGCAAAATATATATTTATATATAAATTAGAAAATGTTATACATATATTGCTAAATATCTATTCAAACAATTCCTTGTGTCTGTCTATTTGTAGCATGATTTGAGTTAAGTTGAACGTAGTGTGTGTGTGTGTGTGTGTGTGTGTG
>NC_045739.1:8465512-8466731 GCF_008692095.1 Etheostoma spectabile
TGTGTGTGTGTGTGTGTGTGTGTGTTTATTTCTGAAAGAGTTTTGTTACGCTTGGGTCAGAGAGATAACTGAAGAGAGACTGAGTCCATCTGTCCCCTGCCCAGGGGGAACAAACACGCACATACACACACACACACAAGCCTTGGTCTTTTCTCCTCAATACCATCCTCATCTCTATGTACTACCGTGTATATCCCTCATTCTTTCTGTCTATTTAAAAGCATAAGTGCCCCTGGGGAACTGTGGTCCCTCCTCAGCATTCCTGGACAAAAGCAACTACCACAATAGGCCTACAATAGGCCTACCGGATACACAATACAGCAAAACATACAGGACACTGTGACATGTTACCAAAAGCCTGCAAGTGATTGCATGTGTGCATTTATACAACCTGCACATCTGTGTGGTACAGTGAATACCACTTGCAATATGCCAGTTTGGTGTCAAAGATGCACTTTTCCCAGAAAAAGGTCTCCAGTCTTGTCTTTGCTCAATTAACCCCACGGCCTTCATTTGCATTTCATAAAGAGGTCTCCACTCTGTAAGAGGGTTATCTTCTTTTTGGAGGCAGAAAAAGATGAAAAGGGGTAACAGTTTGTTATACTATCAAGAAGATAACAGCACTCCTTTGGCTTCTGAGCAGCTGATGAAATCCATGCTATAGGCCTATATGTGTCTATGTGACTACTTGTGCATGTGAATACGCAATGTGTGTGGTCATGTGAATCCTATTTGGTGGGTGGGAGGAATTATCTATGTATGCAATAATGTATAGGGTACATGTAATGCATGTATGCATTGCATCAGATCACTAGTTTGGCCTGTGTCACACCTAACTGCAGCCACACACCACAGTAGGTCTCTGCATCCACTGGGTACCTGGACCAATGGCCCCAAGCACAACATTGTGTCTGTGCACCCATTGAGAGGTTAGCTTCAGCTTTGCCCTTTATCCACCGGCTATCCATTAGCCAGTTTTAACTCGTGCTTTATCAACTGACCCGCCACTAAGAAAATTTGCATTTCATCACACTCAAATCTTGCATTAATGCCACAAAGCAGAGTGAATGACAGAGAGGAATAGACTGCAGAGAGGTATGAAAAGAGGTAAGGGGGTGTTAGAAATGTGAAGAACATTCAGTTGCTTTGCAAAAAAAAATAACGCTTTCCAGCAGAGAGCATATCTGTGTATGTGTGTGTGTGTGTGTGTGTGTGTGTG
>NC_045739.1:8466741-8481028 GCF_008692095.1 Etheostoma spectabile
TGTGTGTGTGTGTGTGTGTGTGTGTGTGTGCGTGTGTGAATTTGCCAGAAAGCTTGTGAATTGGACACCCATACACATGTTCCGAATAAGCTTTTTAAATGCATTACTGATTCTCAAGGGGCTAAAAAGCATGGGTACAATTTAAGAGAGTGCCATTTCTCTCAATTCTAAAATGACTCAACTGGTCATTTTCTCTCATAAGCTGGTCTTTTTGCATCCACAGTAATTTAAAAAGTCTCCCTCACTTATGTTACCCACAGTGTCCCTGGGTGTACTTACACACTGGGTTGGTGTAAACATTTTGTATTTAATAAAAAACATATTTCAGGGACAGAAGAGCTCATTTTAAAATAAAAACTCTTCTCCTCTAAAACACTATTTTGCAAGAGTGTGCCCGGAAGAAAACTCTGCTCAAGTTCAGTCATGTGCACATTTGAATAATATCTCCACAGTATTGAGACACCCGGTTTTACGTTAAATTTGACAAGTTGAGTTCAGACAATAAAACTGCTCACCTTCTGCAGCAGCTGGGAGCCAGAGTACTTTGCTGAGATGGACTTCATCTCCCCACCAAAAGCTGAAGCCCACAGCTTCACCCTGCAGACAGCACCAACACACAGACAAGCAAGTAATCAGATGTTTAAGAGTTTTATTATAGCCTATACATACAACTTTTCCCGACGTAAAAAGTAGAGTAGTCTGCAAGTACATTCATTTGTAACCCTGTCCATTTTAAATGTGACAAAAAGACAGACATTTGGGGAAAAAATCGAGGAGATCACACTCAAACCCAGCAGTAGAAACCATACAATGACAGGTCGTAATAATCCATCAAATGTGTGTTGTACTGATACAGCTGGAGTATGTTTAATCAAGTTCTGCTTAAAACTTGGAGATTTTTTGTGATGCGTAAAAGAGCATCTACTTACACAGACGGAGGGATGCTTTGGTGGGTGCCTCCCACCTCACTGACCCTGGAGCTTAGAGTTGAGAAAAGTAAAAGCAGACACGCACTGGAAACCACACAGCTCGGATCCACCTGCATCTTGGGCAAAAAATACCAGCGGGTTTTGGGCTTATGCTGCCACCGTGGATTTTTTTACCCCTTCAGAAAATCCAAAAAAATGAAAAGAAAAAAGGGAAAATGGGCGGAAATCAAGTCACCTATGCTGTCTGACTAAATCGTTCATAGCAATGTGTTCAGATGTTCTTGGTGCGGGACGCGAATGAGCGATGCGCCTTGGCAAACGGCAGGATCCTCAGCTCTGTGAGTTATCCAAAGTGCCGCGACGTGGCCCCGCTGACCGGTGCTGTGCACACGGCTCTGCTGCCCGGCGGAAAGTCGAGCTCGACTCCTCCGACAGGGAAAGTCCGCTCAGCCCCTTTGTTTGACCGACCTCACCCGCAGAGAGTGGAGGTTCAGGGGAAACCAGGGAGATCATCAAACGATGTAGCAAGTGCACGCCTACTCCTCTTGAGTGATGCGACTAAGCTGATCTCTCACTCCCTCTCTCTATCTCCCACTTTCTCTCTCTCACTTTCACTCCTCCTTTCTCAGGATCTGAGCATAGGCTAGTGAGGATGCTGTTATTGTTGTTGTCGAATTACGCCATACTTCTCCTTTTCTTCCTCCTCCCCCCCCCACACACACACACACAAACACACTCATGGGCTCTAATACAGGGCTATAATAGCTAGCCTTTAGCTTTCATGTCGGATCAAGTCATGCACTGTGCCCAGTTCACTGAAGCAGGACCTACTGCCAAAGTGCTGACGAAAGACAGAAGAAAAAAAAATGTGTGTGTGTGTGAAGGAAGGAAGGAAGTGGGGATGTGCAGCCCCTTGATAGAAGGAGGGAGAGACCACATGATAAGTTAGTTATGCTGCACAAAAGCATGTCAATTAAATGCACTTTGTAGTGATGTGGCACTGGCAGTGTGTGGGCATATGGGTTGTGAAAGAGGATGAGAGCCCCCAAGCGACGGACCCCATGTGACAGATCGTGTTTCACATAGATTTTGAAGGATTCTGGCAAAGCACTGAAATGGGATCAACATGGACTAAATTGCCTATATCTACCCCTGCAGTGGTGCCGTGTTAATTGCAGGCCTACCTCTTTCACACCTGAAGACTCACCTTTGACATATGTGGGTCAAACATCAATGTAAAACCGACTTGGTAAGTCAAACCCACAAAACGTCTTTCACACCTCTCACAAGAGTCATTACACCAGCACAGATTCAATATAGAGTCACCATCACTTTATAGACTTTTCTAATTTGAAACAAAACTGTTTATATACTTTCAGCAAACTAAGGTAGAAAAAGGTTTTGCCTGACAGAGATGAAAGAGATGGCGTGGCACACTGCATGAAAGATAGGTTTCATTACTCTGGAAACCTGCAAAAATAGAGCAAAAACATCAGCTGTGGGACTTTTTCTTTATTAAATGTAATTGTTTTTTGTCTACAAGTCTAAATTCTCCCCTGAGAGTTTCCAGGAGGGAAATATTAGTGTGTAAAGGAATATCCCTGAGCATAGCAGGGGCATTTTGATTGACAGTATGATGGGGATTGAATAATAGCAGCAACAGTAAGTAAAGTGAATAGCCAAATAAAACGTATGGAATAAAGAAAAACATCTGTTATTATTATTGTGTTATTTTCTACCCATCCTGGACATTTTTCTGTTGTCCCCTACAGATCTCTTTCATCTTCATGATGTTTTAATGAGTATTACAGATTGTTAGTGTAGGGTAGTTCTAAGTATAAGTGGTAATGTTAAACGGAATCTAATAAGCCTTTTTATATATAGCTGATTTTTCAAATTAGGTTGAGCAAATAAAATGGCTCCAAACTTAACAAAAGTCAGATGATAAGGTTATTAACATTAATTCCTCATATATCTTATCTATATTCCAAAGGCTCATTTCTTTTCTCTGTCTCACCCCCTTTGAGACAACACAATGTAATACCAGTCATGTCCCATGGGACCCCCATACACCATCCCATTAGTCCCTCAATATTTCCAATCCATTGTTATAATGGCTGCTAGCCATGACCCAAAAGACACTGCTAGTCTGGAGAGAGAATAACATTGTTCCAGTGATATTATTCATTGACATTAAATAAGTTCCAGGAAGTAGCTAGGAGCCGAGCACTTTCCCACATAATTCCTGATGTTAGATTTATACACATGAGCGAGAGGCATGTCTCCGGAGAATTTCTAGATGGATGGGGCGTTAAGATAAGGAGCTAAAGTCTGGATTAGCAAGGGATTCTTTTGCACACTTTTGTCAACCTTGAAACCAATATGTACAGTAGCATGCAGTCGCCACAGGGAAGAGGTTAATAACGTTGTGAGCAAGGTCCGACAGTATTAGCGGACATGAATAAACTAATGCATTTATAGATACATTTAATAATGTATTTATAGAAACACACAAACACACACTTCATGTGAAAAAAGTGGCTGAGAATTAGTCATGGGTCACATCAGAGGAAAAAACATTGAACACTAATGACCCAGTACTCCTTTCCATCTTCACACGCCCACGACCCCTCTTGTTTCTCCTCTAACCCTCCCTTTCCTCAGTTCTGAATGCTGTAATCACATCTGATTTTGGAGAGCAGAGTTTACTATAGATGGTGGTAATTGCGCTGTACCTGGCATTTCAGCGATAAAAAAAAACATTCTGACAGTTTTGATAGTGCACTTCCTTTTCCATCCAATAGCGATGGCTTTGAATTTGAATGTCTCTTCAACATAAAACCTACAGCTTTAAAGATGACGTCGTTATTTCCATATCACTTGAAATTTGAACCGTCCCTGTATGCTTGATTTCTGTTTTGTCAAATTGACTATATATTTTCTCCTAATTCTGATAAAGTGAAAAGTCTTAGAAATAATATTATACAAACTGCATGAGACTATGAACAGCATGAGTTCTTCATCACTAAGGCCATGTTTCCTTTTCTTACGTCCTTAGTTTGACCTAAGGCCTACCAGCTATCCTGTATCTCTAGCAGCTCATTAGCACCAAGGTCTATTCTGCATACCACTACAGAATAAAGGATCAGTGGAAAAGCACAGGGTAGGCGTATTGGCATTATTGAACTGGATATGCGGATCCTTCATTGAGCGTATATGATTTTGTTTCTTTTTTTTTTGTCATGCTCCTCAAATACGCAGGTTTTTTAAGGTTCTACTGGAACCAATCTTATGCCCTGACATTTTTAGTATAATACCTACACTTAGGAGGGATTTCAGCACCAGAGTGACAGGTCTTGATGATACATTACAGGGTTTTTGGGGGAAATGCACATTTGACAGATTTGATCAAACTGAAAGTTGTTCCCAATTATGGTCATGATAACCAGATAGCTGCCAATGTTCCATCCTACAGGTCTAAAAACAGTCCCTATTAGACATCTAGTCACTTTTTGTAATTACACTAGAAGGCGGGAGGTTGTGTCTGCGTGTGAGCATCGATGTTCTTATCCGTATACAGTGCTGGGCTAAGTCCCATTAGTGCCTGGGAATTTCCAAGCGCACCATAAATAATTCTTCGTTACCAGGCCCAGAACTCACCTTGCTTCAGAAATACCTCCCTTAATTCAATTAATAATGAGACGCCAAAGACTTCATCCTCCATCCACACTGGCAGAGAAACAGACGACTGTATTTGATGGAACACAGCTGCCTGTGGAATATGCACTGTCACGGATCAAAATATCCACTGCATGCAAGATTCATGGGCTTGGAAAACAAGGACAAACTGCACTAAGCTTTGCCATGATAATCAGCAGGACGTGTTAGTAGCCTCAATGCAAGGTGAGCTTAAACCTGGTGTGTCAGGACAGGGAAAATGAATGACTACTGGGCTTTCATCCCTTACTGGAAAATATGTCCTCAAACTAAACATTTGATGTCAAATGTGTAATAAAGTAAAGGCTGACGGGGCTTGTACAAGTAAGTTCTTTGAAGAGGAATGTTCAAGCAGATGGAAAGAGACTAAAAAGCTTTTGGGAGAAATCATCTTTAAAAGTGGCTGTCAACTAGGTTGAATCGATAAAAGCTTATGCAGAGATTGACTTGGGTTCCTCCGGTGCTGGTGAAAGGTAGCCTAATTTTTACAGACTGGCATCTTTTCTTTACATAATTGCTGTAGTTTGGATGCCATTTTAACACATTTAGAAAGAGCAAGATCGGTTTACCCCACGGGGTACCGTTCAGTTACATTTGGGAAGCTTCTTGTTATTTATCATATCAAATCTAAACTTTAGAGATGTTTAATAACCTAATGCATAATAAGAGATGTACTATATAAATCGATATAATATAAATGTTAGTTTGTAAGATGAGGAGTAGTAGTGAGTGGTAAAAGTTCAGAAATTCCTCCTGGATAAATGGTGCAAGAGACCATCTCGCATGGTTGATGTTCCTATTTTCTCTAAAAACTTTCACCTGAGAATATCTGCATAGCTGGCCTAAGGCATAAGCAGAACACAGTCAGCAGCTGCTAAGGGCTCCAAAGCCTCAAGGAGCAGATTATAAACTTGAAGTCCTCCATGTAGTTTTTTGAATAATTTAGGCCTTTAAATGAATAATCGTTTTTTTTTACTGTGTTGTTTGCACTTTAGTGAACTTTATTGAACTGTTCAATCAAATCGCTTTCTGCGAACCAATGGCTTGGGCTGTGATTTAGATTTGAAGTCTTTTACCAAAAACATCATGGATATTAGCATGGTGTCTGCCAGCTATGTAACTGAAAATGAAGCACTTACTTAAAAACGTAATCGGAATCATCTGTTACAGTTAAAATATAAAGGAAATCAGTCAAATCTGTTGTTATGGCTGTGGTCTCTCGTGTGAACCAGGTAAGCAAGTGAAAGTAAAGACAAGCTCCCATACAAGAGATGGATCGGATCGGGATGAGACACAGACCTGCACAGTGGATCTTATGTCCTCTGACAAGCAGTCAATAGTGAAAGAAAGAAACAGCTTGTTCAACAAAAGAAAAGAAAAGAGTGGGAAATGAAGAGGGGAAGACATCATGTAGCAGGAGGAGAAGAGGGTGAAATGAGTGCTTCAGGCTCCCATAAAACCAAAGATTAATTTGTCATTGAAATAAATCTACAGCATGGGACGCATATTAATGAACATTGTGTTTAAAAGCAATTATACACCAGTCGTTTCTTTTTTCTCAGAGATAAGAATCTGAGCATTGAGCCATTTATGAAAGAGAAATGATTGCAAGTCCCATAAAGGCCAAGGGAACTGTGGTGTTGTTGACACACTATAAAAGTAGCCTAGTTGACAGATCATCATGAAACCAAGCAATACTAGGATGTTATTTTGAAAAAACTCTGTGTAATCTACGTGCCTTCTATGTGTTATATTTACAACTTTATTTTGTGTTTGTTTGTTTAGACAGTCATTGTAGCTTTACCGTGAACCATGCTGGGCATAAAGAGAGGATGTTTAGCAAAAGAATCATGCTGACCATGACTTTCACATACATCGTAGAGGATGACCAGATATAGTTCCCCACCAGCAAACTGTGTGGCAGAACCTCAATTAGCCGAGTAATCAGGTCATATATCCAAACAATGAAGCGCCTGGGTGAGAAGGGACGAAGATGGTAGGAGAGGAGATGAAAAAAGCAGAAGAGAAAGAGAGTGGAGAGTTTAACAAAGAAGGGGGGAGATATAGGGAGATGAAAAAAAGATGGAGTTGGAGAACACAAGAGAAAGGAAGACACAAACAGACTGGAAGAGACAGGAGGAAGCCATCTGCTGTTAAAAGGTTAAAGCATAAGAGAGAAACAAGAAGGTGCTGCAGAAAGACAGGCAACTACATTGAAAGCAACTGGAGCATGGTATGACAGAGGTAGAGGAAGATTTGTCAGGACATATAATCTGGTGTTAAGAGTGCGTCTTGTTGGAAATCAGTGTATCACCCTTGTGACAAATCAGCATGGCTCTCAACACTTCGGGTTTGCTAGGAAATGCAAGAGCCAGGAAGACTTCTTGGCTATCTCACAGAGCTCACTAATAACCACGTAGAATAATTTAGCAAACTTTTGGGCAACATCTTCCTACTCATTATTCATCACAGTAAAAATAGAAATTAGGATCAATTATAAGACTCTGATGCACCTTCAGTAACTTTACTTTACAACAGAAAAAAAGAAACACTCAAGAGAGCACTACATTGGGTCTGACATGAGGGCACTTCATCAGTGTGTCACTTTCTGAATATAATGTGTTTGTGTACGTATGCCTGTATGCATGATCATCCATCCAGTCGGTCTCCTTTTCCGTTTTTCTAAACTGTCATGTCTGCACTGCCGGTCTCCTGAGGGCCAAACATCTCATAGCTCACACTTTACACGCTGTCCTCGCACTGGGGTTGTGTTCAGATGCAGTTGGTAAACAAAAAGCAAGGATTGTGCTGTGTGTGTGTGTGTGCGTGCGTGCGTAAGAATAAATGTCCAGTGAAGATCGAGTTTATGCAGCAAGGCACACACACACACACATCTTCCTAAACGACAGTAATACCAAAAGCACTATGACGACATGCATAATTAAAGGCACTCCACCTAAAAATAGCAGGGTGGTTAAGACAGAGTATGGAAACAAGAGATGAGTGAGAAATGAGAGAAAGACAGAGAAGGGGTAACAGAGAACGGAGATGTCCATGGTAATAACAAAGTAGGAAAAAAAAATCCAATGCACAAATTGTGTGGATAGTCTGACTTTTGTATTAGGGAGTAAACTTGTAAATTTTCCTTTCCATCTTCAAACAAACTGTGTGAAATGACTCAAGCAGCTGTCTGATTGCCTGAAAGAAAAGACTTGATGGGAGACGTGGCTTCATTATGTGGAGAAATAACAGGCAGTCGGCGAAGACGTCTAAGATATTTGCATTATTCTGTGTAGAAGATTAAAAATGGCGCTAAAGTTCTCTACATTCATAACTTGTTCGTGATTGATTTGCCTAAAGCATGCCATTCCATTTTACATTCCCCAGCCACTTCAATTAAAGAAAAAACACCTTGCTGTTACAAGTCCACTCCTTGCCCCCATTATTCTCTCTCTTCTTCCCCCCCCCACCTCCCATTATCAGCTTATTTCCGATATGCAATCTCTTTTATCTTTTTCTTGTGTCTCGTTGGCCGTGCCTCAGTGCACCTTATTAAAATGTATATTTTCAAATCATTCTTCAAAGACGAAATGTTTGCATATAAAACCAGAGCCATGCCCCATGTTACAGGAAATTACAGGCAGACTGAGCAGATAGCCCCCCTCTTTCTTGCCGTCTGCTTTCTGTGTATTGGTTTGCAAAAATTGTTCCTCACAGCTGCAAATCAAGTGACAAAACACTGTATATTTTTAGTCATTATATTGGCTTATTGTTGTTTCTTCAGATTCTGAAACGCAGCCTAAGCACTTGGCACATATCTGTCGAAACAACCTATTCGACCAGCACTCGATCTGTATCCCCAAACCTAAACAAAATACACATATTCATAAAACAACCCAGCACATATTTCAACAAAATGACTGAGCTACTGTAGAGCAGCATAGAGTGAAACTCCTCTGAGCCACCCTGGGACTGTTTATTAGTTTAAGCCCCCTACCCTAGGCTGTCTTGTTGATAACCAACTCATTTGCAATGATAACGTGCCCAAGACGCTATAATGAGGCCAATGACTGCCGCTGTGCTGATAGAGGATGAGGAACTCGGAGGCTGTGATTTGCTTGACTGTGATGTTCAATTAACAGTCAACTCACCGAGCCCTAACGCACATTAAAGAGCCCCATCAATGATTGACATTGCAGAATAATCCCTGGCACTGAAGGGCTGAGCAATATTATCTCTAACTATTTACCACAGTGGACACACCAAACAAGGAATATAAAAAAGAGAAATGTAAGAACTTTAAGTTCTGAAGGGTGAAGAATAAAGGAGGAGCGTAGTCTAGTCTACTGTCAGCATGCTGCCATTCCAGGCCCTAACCAGTTGAACAGATTCCTTTAAAAGGTCCAACTTTACTAACTTTAGCTACCATCATTAGTATCCTTCCCATCTCTTATGCTCCCAAAATGCAAAGCAGCTTAGACAGTGGAACCCCGTCACAATTTGGCTGCAACAAAGGAGTTGTGCGCAGTACCCTGCGGGCCCTCTGCTTTCTGGCTGGCAGCTTTACATATAAAACAGGCAGGCGTATCTGTCTCTGCGCAGGCTGTGGCCACAAAGTCCGAATCCCCAGCTTGGAGTACTCTAAGGATCCTCGCTCTGGAGTTCTGCACAGGGAGAGATTAGCAACAAACACTAAATATGACTCTTCTGTTTATGTCTCAGAAGGAGGGAAGTTATAGATCACTGAGGGACGTTTGGTCAAATAAAGGTCCATACGTCACCCTGTCGAAACCATTCATTTTAAATATTTTTAAATTGTTGAATTTAATGTTAAGCTTTCTGTCTTTGGCTACTGTTGTTTGATTTGATATGAAGTTTTAGTTACATTTCAAGTTATCGCCACTGACCATCTCTGCAGCAAATGAAAACCATTTAAATTCCTTCTTTTCTCTGGCTTTCAGAATTGGTCACAGCTGATCTTAATTTATCATATTTCAGTTATTTGGAGGTGGTATATCCAGAAAATATCCAGGTAGGGAAATGAAACTGTGACACAAGCAAACACTGACATCTAGAGCATGTTATATGACGTTACACTTTCCAAATACAGACGTTAGGCACATTATAAAATGTGAGGCACATTCAGAGCAAAACAGGCCTATATTTGAAATAATGACTGGTTGATGAACAAGCAAAAGGTTGATTTTTTTAATCCTGTAATCAAAGTCTTCAATTACATCTGCCCAAAGAATTAAGTACTTGGCTCTTTAAGATTAAACAAAGCTTTGGCTATATCCTTCCAAAGCAGTTCTTTGTTATTGTATGGTTTATGTAATAAATAACTAAGACCAATAAATGATTCATTAGACAGCTAACAAAAATTTGCATTTTATGGAGAAGCTTGATGTGTTGTGTCAGAACATCTTGACCTGCACCGCAGCTGAACATTTAAATGAATGACAACATACAGTACACATACACAAAAACACTATAAATCGCCAGTCCCTACTATATCTGGTCCTCCCTGATAAGAAGATTATGAACATATTCGACCACTTGGGAGCAATGTACATTTTACAAGTGTCTTGTAATACAGATTGCTGATGTTCATTGCAGCGCACATGGTTACATGGTTACCCCGACCTCTAGCGGATGTATTAAAACATTGCATGCTCAATGCATTAATTAGACTTAAAAAAAACTATCTCAACCCACCTCTATGGATGTATTGCCCTCCTCAAGGTACCACTGTCAGTGAGCAACATGACATGACAGTTTGTTACAGTATCTTACCTTAACAGCCAAAATGATCTCTGCACATCATAAAATAAGTGACCCCCGGGGATGACTATTTGTGTTTGCTCTATATGAAGTTAAGTGTACAATGTGGAAAAAAAACAAAAAGATTAATTTAATAGTGTACTTCAATAGCCATATACCTTACTCAATAAGCTTGTCTGTTTTCTAGTTTTTTTCATTTTAGAAATCAAACGTTCACATATTGAAACAGCTAGCTCTGCAATGTATAGGCTACTTCTGTTTTGCATAATCTCATTGATTGCATCGTTTTTATAAATTGTCTTGTTGTGTTGATACTTATATACTGTATTCTCATTTTTGTTTTTGTGTTTATGCTTGTTTTCACGTTCATGAGTTCACATGTACTGAAAAGGTGCTTTATAAATAAAAGTGCCATTAATCAATGGGCCTAGGGACCATTTGTTGTCTGGCTGTGTAACTGTGCAGTACTTTGGTCCACAGCATCTCAACAAACTGCACTGACCAAATTGACATCAAACACAGTACTTATTCTCATGGTCTCTAAAGGATCAACCTGATATGTTGGTGACCCCCTGATCATCTCGTCAGCACTATCAGACCAAAACTGCAACTGCTACACAATTAAATCAAAGCACTATTGAACACCCAAGCTTTCATAAGCTACTACTGTACACAATCTATAGCCTATACTAATTACCAGATCTCCATAAACACCACATAGGCTACACCAAAAACAACACAGCTGACCACCACACACAGGCAGTGTCATGGTGTTACTTTAAAAAGTCAGGCCTTATCAATTAGCTTACTAATAAAGTTGCGCAGACCAATCAAAGGAGCCTTCCAACAACTGTTATAACCTGTGAGATCATTTGTAATGAAAAGATCCCTTGCTTGATGTAATCTTGCACTTTATTACAGCGTTGTTTTACGACCAGGCATTGCAGAGATGACTTGCTGTGGTAAGGGATGTGACTGTGTTGTAATTAATAGGTTAATACGCAGTTGGTTTGGGAAATATTCTATTGTTATGGGTACCCTATCTGTGACTTCACGAAAATAACTTAAGGTACAATTAACCCCCCAAAACCTCCTTAAGGTTTGTTTAGGGAACGCGAATGG
Source organism: Etheostoma spectabile (assembly GCF_008692095.1). Lineage (NCBI taxonomy): Eukaryota > Metazoa > Chordata > Actinopteri > Perciformes > Percidae > Etheostoma > Etheostoma spectabile. Next base: position 8,478,291 of record NC_045739.1, read on the forward strand.
TTAAATAACGGACTACAGAGGGCTGAGGTCAGAAACCAGGCTAACGTTGAACGTTAGCAAGAAAGCACTGCTCTGTTCTCATTATAAAGCGGCGGGGTTCACACAGTTACCACCAAACTCAAGTGACTCCTACCAACCGCTAAGAGGACACAACATGTTGGCTAAATTTAACTCTGGGGTTACCTGTCGGCATATCCTCGTCTTTGTTGCCGCCTCCGCACACTTCCGGCGGACCTTCTTGTCAACTGAACGTTGGTAGAAGAAACGGGCTACTAATGGTAAGGCAAACGAATCGACCCCAGGAATGTCGAAATAATGGCGCCACTCAAATTAGTAGCTGTTATGTAATTCTGTAATTCCGTTCCCTACATCTCTTACTCTAATCCTTTGTCACTTTTTTTAGTCACAGTTACTGAAGTAATGACATTACTAATACGCGTTCTTAACCAGGTGTACCAGGTATCAGTGCTAGTTGCTGGAACCACATTGTAGACACTAGATGTCGCTGCAGAACACAAGCATGTTTTCACAAAATGACAATTGATTGGGACAACAAGGGTTTTCAAATTCCACTCATGCCTTTCGCTCGGTCACATTTTGAATTTAGTTCACTCCAACTAGCCTACTGTTTGTGGTGATGAAACTAATCCAAATTTGCAGCTTAAAATAATATTTGAGGAGTAGAATTTCAGTGTCTTGTTGTTCTGTCATGATGCCTAGCATGCAGAATCAAAAAAATAAGCAGAAGTTTACCAACTCTTAGGGCACATATTTAATGACCTCAAAATATTAAATTTGACCTCAAAAAGTTTCTTTATCAGAAATGTGGGTTTCTTTCAAACAAATTGTCAAAAGAAATAATGTGAATGGTTCCACACAACGCTCTTCACAAGTAAATTAAATGATGAGCTCACTACTTTCATTGAATTTGGGTGTTTCAGTCAATTTTATAGCATTTGAAAAAAATGATTAAAGACCGTCATAAAACGTGGGGAAAAAAACAGCAACATCAGAAAAAGTGACAAAAAACTTGGAAAAAAGTGACTAAAACGTCAAAACATTTCCAAAACACCGGGATAGGCGACACAAGTGTCAAAAAAGACGACCAAAACGTCGAAAAAAGTTTTAGTTTTACACAGAAAAGCAAAGTTGAAGATCAACGTGAAGACAACACGGGTTGAGACTAAGTTGATACTAAGTTAATCAAGGAAGGTGATCAACTCCTTGAAAATCCTATGTGCAAATAAAAATATGTGGGCATATAGTTAAACTAGCGGTAGCCCTATCTACGGTCTTGGATTCTATGACAGCATCTTCTCAGAAGTAGGACGACATTGTGGCTCTGGTTTGAGATGACAAATTATAATAATAATAATAATAATAGTAATAACTTTTAAATAGCATCTTTAAAAAAAACCAAGGACACTTTACAGAATTGCCGTGGCTAAGCTAAAGGCTATGATTGCCTATAAATTATATAAAAAAGTGTTTAATTGGACCGGTGCTGGCAGGTAAACTGTACTGACATTTTAGGTCAGAGAGAGAAGTGGAGAAGAAGAGGAGAGAGAGAAGATGGCACTCAGGAGGGGAGCCAGAGCTGGTGTGAAATCTTGACACTGGATTTGAGAGATCTGGGTTAAGTAACAATTAAAAACATGATCAAAACTTGATTCGATTGTGATTACCAAAAGAAAGAAAAAACTGATTAGTGGGCTCCTTTACGCAGTACAACAAAACTACCTAATATTTAATCACGGCACACCATTTCCTCTGAATATCATTTATTGTTCAATCTACATCAGTTGGTCCTTGGACAAACTGCTTCCGTTCATTTCATAGTTTGTAAGATACATTTATGACCAAAGAACACATTTCACACTGCTACAGATTGACAGAACTGCCGTATCGAATGTTAAGATATCTATTTACTGTCATGCTGAGTGTTTTTATCAGTATTAATGACTTACTGATGCTGTTACTGCTGCTAATGTGGCTTCTGGCATAATAATGGCATCTATAAGTCCCGCTGGGTGGACGGCATTCCATAGTATCGTCCTTCTATTGTTGGAATTTGTACTGTAATTTACAGTTTGATGAAACTGGACCTTACATTGTCTGGTCCAGATTAAAACAAAGAAACAGACCGTGTACGTTTATGTTAATACTTTGTAGAAAAAATCATACGCATTGATACTGTCACCAATCCTCATAGCACAATGTATACTTTTACCTATTTTTATTGGTTGTGCAATATTTGAAGATAGTAAACAGCTATGATCGTATAGAGAGCTTAATTTATCTACAGCTTTGTATGTAGATAGATTTTGGTTATGAGGATTAGCATAGTCAACCTAATAGTATTTCATGATTACATTGTATAAAAAAAGACCTCCGCAGAGTGACACTTCTGTACATTGATGTGTTTTTGCTTTGTACATAGCTGTAACTGTTAGCTTTCATTTTCACATTGTCTCACTTCGTCTCTCACCATATTGCATGGCAACTCCTTAGTAGCTTCACTTTGGCAGTCAAACCCAGTGGTGTGGATGGAGGCCCCATGGTCTCCCTTGTCCAAACGCTTGACTCTCAGAGAGGCAAGTCATCGCAAGACCCGCTTTCCTGCCATGCCCTCAGATGGGCAGTCTTGTGCAGCATAGTTCCATGTATAGTCTTTAATAGTCTGTCGTTAGTGCTTTCACAACTAACCAATGTTGTGCTAATTTGTAGAACCCCCCCCC
>NC_045739.1:8481038-8484797 GCF_008692095.1 Etheostoma spectabile
CCCAACCCCTTTGTCTGGCTGGTCTGTAAAAGGTCGTTTCACAGTTGGCCAAGCAGCAGTCTTGTTCAGGGTCTGAGAGAATCCAGAGGCTCTGAAGGGCCAGTAATGGCGGTCCATTCACTCCAGCCAGATGCTAGACCAGTGGTTCCTGATATTTCACTTCACTTACACTCAAAAGCTTTTTAAGCTCCTTCTACTTTGTGCCACATTTGACTGTTTTAAGCTGCAACTCATGCATACTAACAATCCTTAGTATTAGGAAACACTGTGCTAGCCAAGATAGACCAGCCTTTAATGGCATGCAGCTAATTCGGCTATTTCAGCTATAAAACTGGCTGTTTGAAGTATATATTTCTTGCAGCGGTATTAGACAAAGTACACTGTAATGAAAGCTAGAAAGACAATGTGATTGATGGTAGCTTGTAATATGACACTTGTGAGCCATGTAATACATATATATAATCAGGAACATCTGATGTTAGCTGTATTAGCTACAGTTGCTAGCCTTTTGTGGTTTTAATGGCTGACTGGGGTAAAGGCCTGTATATGCTGTTGTCCTTCAGGGCCCCGGGACTGTCCCTGGCCTTTGACATCAGGCTCATGAACCATCTCTCAGGGAGAAGCTTGAACATCCAAAAGGCCTTATTCAAAATCTGGATGCCAAGATGCAGGTCAATGAGAAAAGAAGACTAAGTATCCAACCACGGTCTGCATTTACTTAAAGTAGTTAAGACATACAAGGTTTTTCATATGAACAGGCAAAGTTGTCATTTTGTTGAACAAATATTCTGTGGAGGATACTTTTTCACTCTTGTATTCACTTGCACTCCCCTCGGCCTCGTTTTTTAGCAGCTTTCTCTCTCCCTCTCTCCCCCTGTCGTTCTCCAGCACTTCTTTTTCCTTCACAGGCTGTTTTTGTCTGGCAACTCAGCTTCTGGACTACGGGGAAAGTAGACGGTGGCTTTGTGCTCCTCATAACGGTCAATGTGCTTCAGGTGTACCACCATGTGCAGGGCATAGGCTAAGACGAGGAGCAGGATCAAAGATGTCACCAAGCCCATCAGGATGGCTGGTGTTAGGAAAGTGGCACAGTCACTGGCTGACGCAAATTTGTCTGACTGCACATTGAAGGCCTGGATCTGGAAGAGCATGAGAGAAGGCGGAAAGATGAGATTAGGCTAAACTAAAGCAGGATAGTGGCTCTTAATGGGCTTACCAGGCACAGAGACACTGGGCAGATGGACAGGTTGAGACAGCCTAGCAGATGGCTAAACAGACAGTGGACAGACAGATTGACAAACTGCCAAACAGACGGTAAACAGACTGGCTGACTGACTGACAGCCAAACAGGCGGAACACAAAAGGAAACAGCTGGCAAACATAGAGTACATACATGCACACACGTTGGAAACAGGGGGGAAAGACTAAGACAGTGAATGTGCAATCATTATTAGAAGAGTTCACAAGAAAGGCTGCACCCCTTGTGAGACAGTGTACCTGGAAATCAGTGAAAGTGATGTGCCAGTTAGCAGATGTGTCAGTGTGGGAGCTGGGCACTAGCAGGGTGTCATATTTGTGAAGGCTGCTGACGTGCTGGCAATGGTAGGATGAAGTGGCCGGAGCGTAGACCTCACTGGCGTTGAACGTGGCCTCCTGGGTCCAGTTGTAGTGGATGTGAACACTGTCTAGTGTGAACCAGTTTTGACCAGCTGCCTCATAAAAAGTGTTTGACATCTGAAGCCTGGCAGAAGAGATAATGCAGTTAGTTACATGCACGGTCTATACATATGAAAAGTTGTAGATAAAAAATATTATTATTATATTATATATATATTTTTTAATGTTGGTCAGTGAAGATATTTGGTAGTAAGCATGTATTATTTTACCTGATTACTAGACCTCGCAAGTCCTCCACATCACCAAACCTTAATGATAGCCTGTAGTAAAACAAAGCCACAAGTATTAATACATTTGATTTTATACAAAACAGTAACAGTAATTTAGAGCAGTTGTAAACTGACCACAGCAGTTATTATAATATATATACAAATTAAAGTTATAACTGTCTTCTCACAACAGTACTTTCACACATTTCCTTAGATAATTAAATGCCTAGTTCCGTGTTTAATAGTAAGTAATATCATATCTATGCTGATGCCTTTGCTTTATATGCAGATAAGTGGGCTTTTGTTATATTTAACTAGCACACCATATAGTGTCCATCCTGTCTTGTAAGTAGTGCAACAATTCATTTAAAACCAAAACGAATTCCTCAAACATAACTCTATCCACAGTGTTTCCTTACGTAGCTTTCTCCTTAGTGCAGATGGAGCCTTTAGTGTCCACCGGTGAGTTGGTGTTGAAGACCCTCTCAGTTAGGTCAATAAAGGTATGGTTCCTGTAGCGGATTGCCAGGCGCTTTGCCTTGAACAGAATGCAGGTCTTCCCATTGTAAGACACACTCAGTGGGCCATAAGGCCCGATCAGAGACTGGAGCAGCTTCCTCTTACTGTGATACATCCCTGGCTGATGCCAGTTAAAAGGCTGTAAACATATGAAGAGATGAATTTAGCTCAGTAGAAATAAAGAAACCGAGGGCAGCAGCAGTTTTGCATTATTTGACTGTCCTCTAGAGGGCGATCAGATTTGTAGTCAAAGACATACTCAAGCTGTGCCCCATTTCAGGGGCTCGATTTGGCCCACAAAAGGTGCAAGCCCTAAAGGTTTTGCTGTTTCTGCTCATGCTTGAGTAAAACTTTCTAGCACCACAAAGACCAAAACATGTGTGCAGTTTTACCCTGCTGTTGAATCAATAATGTCTAAGTTTATTACCAGGAAGTTGATCTAAAATGGCCAAAGAAATTGTAAAGACCAGTTGTAAACAGACTCGATTGGCACTCTACTAGGAATTAATGCTAGAAATGCAGACTTTGGACGATCCAGCCAGTGAACAGGGATACAGCATAGAGTATATGCATTCAAGTTACCACAATCCCCAATATATATAGTATGTAGATTAGTCCTCTTCTACAACATGTCAGCGTGATCTGTGTACATCACCGCCTAGCAGCTCTTGATTTATTTTACACAAACTGATCAAAAACAAGCATGCGTGGTACCTACTGCACCATTCTTTTATGCAGGTACAATGTTAAGGTGCAAATTAAGCTTCTGGCCATAAAATGTTCGGTGTTCCAACCACCACTGAATCTCAAAGGAGAATGGAGCAATGTCGTCTTCTCCATAGAAAACTTGCATAATCGCGTGGTAGCTGTTAGTCTGCATTTCTGCACTGTGCAGATAGAAACTGCCCCCTCTAGCTTTTTAAGCTCTTTGCTCAAAAGCCACATCTCATTGGAGGGCATTTAGGCTAATCCAGCACTATTTTAACAAGACATGTAAAGAGGCATACACAGTGGCTATGAAGGGATTAGTTGTTTGTTTGTATGTAAAATATTTGAAAAATAATTGAAAGGTTAGTTATCGTTACTGAGTAAACTTCCAAAACATTCAAAAGCTATCATACTGAATACAGTACAGAACAGAGACTTTACTGCAATAAATCAATTCATCTGTATAGGGCCTGGGTGCATCAGCTGACATAGCATATTCACTGTGTTTTCAGTCAGAGTGATCATATGTGTGTGGGTGGTGAGGATGTTTTTCCTCTGGTGAATGTGAGACCAACAATGTTCCCACATCCAAGGTCAAGCAGTGTGGCTGTGTGTGTGTGTGTGTGTGTGTGTGTGTGTGTGTGTG
>NC_045739.1:8484807-8488429 GCF_008692095.1 Etheostoma spectabile
GTGTGTGTGTGTGTGTGTGTGTGTGTGTGTGTGTGTGTGTGTGTAATATGTTTGTACAGATAAAGAAAGATGGCTGATGGTGGAGATAGTGAGGAGAGAAAAGAGAGAGTGTGTGTACCTGCAGTATTCTCCTGAGTGGGTTTTCATCTTCAGGCGTCAAAACAACCTCTTCACTTTCTAAGCCGTACTCACCATCGTGACCTAAAAACCCATACACACATTACTGCACCATAAAGATTATATCAGTATACAAATTAAGCTGTTAGCAATGCTGCAATGCAGATTGCAACATAATCATAAAAGTTCAGCCAATTTCACACACGCCACAGAGACACAGGCACACACACACACATAATCACAAAGAGATCCTGCGTACACCACGGTGCTCAGGCTCCTATCTATTTCCAGTTGCTTTGCGTCATCACAGTGACTCATCAGCAGTTTATTTCACAGTTACGGTAGTATTGTTAAGTGTTTACAAATACTGTTCATCTTGTTCCAGCAACATATAATTTTCAATCACATCATTTAAAGGAATGTCTCTATCATTTGTTCTGCCTTTTATTTCAAAGAGCCTAAATATAACACATGTGAATTGCCACTTCAAAATTAATTTGTGTTACAATGTAGCAAATGTGTCTGTTTGTCAGCACTAGCTACCCAACATCTATCCATCAGCATCAAAATTAACATGGCAGGTTTGATTGAATCAGGCCTTGTGTCACACTAGATTTGTTACTTACTTGATGTGACTCTTGTTGCTTGTTTGGGGTCCTCTTTGCTGTGGAAAAGACAGAAGACACAATAAGTTCTTGGGATCGCGAGATTCAGGGAAACGTTTTTTCTCTTTTTGATGATACTCCATAATGTACAGGGTGCCTATTTAGCATGTTTCCTTGAACAGCAAAGTTCATTGTCTACTGATGCAGCTGCAGCAAACACAGGGACAAAAAACACCTCATAGAATATTCTATGCTATAAAATGTATTTTATAAATGTATACAATAGGTAAGAATGATTATTCCCGCATTCAATACACACTCTATTCAACATATTAGTGTGTGTCTGTGCTACTAAACTAGTGTATATTTTGTTAGATTCAGCATGACAACTTTTAAATTGTTTAATAGCCCAAATTATGTGTTTTGTGTATGGAATGCCATTTATTATTATTATTATTAATATTATTGCCACTGAACGGCCATAAAAATGGTAAGTATACTGTAATATACATAATTATGTATGAAAGTGACCATAATGGAAAAAAAGAAACCCACAAACATTTTGATGTGGTTTCCAGACTTATTAAATTACAGATTTTGAAAAGCACAATATACTGTATGATCCATAAAGGTGGGACAGCACAGTCCACAGCTGCAGAACATTCGACTCACAAAGATTTGCCTTCAGAAACTTTGTGTGGGGTGTTGTTTTTACTAATTGACCAATCTTTGATGTGGGACTAACCTACATTGTGCACAGGTGTCGACTTATCAGTATGACTAAACCCTGAATAGCCTTGGACTTCTTCAAGTTAATTCTGATCCTTTTAACTGTCTAATCAAAGACGTAATGGGCTTACTGTATGGCGCTGACATGGCCGTTTTGCCTGTTTTGACTGTGTTGTGGGCCCTAGCCTGTCCTTTAGCAATCATAGGCTGGCCTGCTAGTCTCCACACAATGAGCAGTTATAATGGACTTGTAAAAAGTAAACCCTGAAACCTGTCTGTGGGAGTGGACATGACAACTAGCTGGTGTCTTCTTGTGTCACGTCACTGGGCACTACTTCATTCTGTCCGTTTATCAGCTTTGGTCTTAAGTATTTCAAATAATTTTATGAAACGCAGCACAACAAAAGCAATACTGTAAATACCTGTATCTGTGATTGATATCCTCTTTGTTATCTTAGGTTCAGATCTTGTTGGGAAGGCCTTTTTAGTAGATACACAGGATGACCTGGATGTTTATTAAACACACAAAAGCTAATACATCCCAACAGCTGTGATAAGGACTGTTTACAATTTGTTTCTCTGAACCAGACACTTTTGGAGCTGCCCCAGTATAGTTGAGTGATCTATGAGGAACAACGTCCAACTTCATTTTGTAATAAAAAAGGTTATGAAATGGCAATTCAACTGCTTGAAATTGACCAAAAAGACTATATGTACTACACTAGTAGTGTCTTGTGATTTATGAGGGAAGAGTTACATTTAATCTCAATTTGTAACATTATCAGGCTTTATTGTTGGCAATGGCAACAAAATGAGGTTCCCTTTAATATTAAGTTATTTATTCTCCTTTCCATAATGTGAAGGGAGTATATGGCTATGTACCTTATGACATTTATTTTTTCACTTGCCCTCATGCTGTAAATCTCAAACTATTGGACTGGATTTTGGCCAGATTCAAGCAAATGATGAATATTTTCATGTCACTAAGACATTTTCACTGATTGCCTCAAAGGCCGTATTGTTGGCGCATTCATCCACCGATGCCATGCACAATATCTCAGAGGCAGCTGTCTGCTTTTTTTTGCATTGAAGAGATTATGCTTTCCTCTTGCCCATTTGTTATTTTACTCATTGGTCTAGATAGTGCAACTAAGATCAAAACAAGGTGAGCACACTTGCTAACAGATATAAAGGTATTAGTGTGTCTGAGCACTGGAAATAACAGCTTTAGGGTAGGTTGTGGGACATCAGTTCCAGCAGCCTGGAGCAGTTATCTACCTGCCTGGGGCAGTTACCACCTGGGCAATATTGTGTAGTTTAGTGCCAGATGGATTAGGATTAGTGGTAAAGACAGGTCAAGTCCACAGGAGCCCAGATATGGCAAGTGGCAGGCCCTGAACAAGATGAAGAGATTAAGGCATGATGTCAGAGCCCACGGCATTCTAGACAGTTCAAGTGCTAATTAATACATCTGAACTGACTTCAGAAAACGTGACTTACTGTACATCCGGCTGTCCAGTAAATTTGAACTTTGACAATGACCGTTGTAACTGAACTAAGTACAAATGGAGCAGTCTAAGGTCTTTAATTAAATTTGTGTAACTGGTATCCCCTTGGGAAATGTACTTCACTTTTCTATTACACTTATTTCTTGGGCATACATTCATTGGATTTATTACACTGCTATCGAGATATCAATATCATACTCATGAAAATGTTATTGTAGTACTGTTAGAAACTTCTTTTTTGTAATCATTGATTGTTAATAATAAAACAATGTTGCTAAAATTGTCTTTTCCATGAAAGTACTCAATGTTCTCAATTGTATGAGTAAAGCAGAGTGAGTATGAGAAAACAGATTCAAAGACTAATTCTACAGTAAGACAAGCTCATGGTATGCAACATGTAGATGCAGACTACTCTTTCGACCCCATTGACTTTGATTCAAATCACCTATTACACAGCTCGAGAGTATGGATGTTTCTTTTCTCAATAAATCAAATTAAATCAAGCTTCAGTCCAGTTAAACAGATGTCTGTAGAATGTGAATGAGTAAATGATCAGCAGGTACTGTGCTACCATTTCCATACAAGCTCATCAACTGGCTAAATTGGCTAAAATAGATACTCACTTGGATGTGTGTGTGTGTGTGTGTGTGTGTGTGTGTGTGT
>NC_045739.1:8488439-8493945 GCF_008692095.1 Etheostoma spectabile
TTGTGTGTGTGTGTGTGTGTGTGTGTGTGTGTGTTTTGCTACTATTTCATGTGTAACAATTATGACAGTTTACTTATATGGTAAATCCAAATATTTACATTTGCCCAGGTGAATGCTGGGTAAGCGTGTTTGTTTATGAAAGAGCTGCCAAGAGCACTATGCCTTTGGCAGCTGGCAGTTGTGACTGAAACCTCAGTAGCATTCTAGGTATTTGGACATGCTCACTTATCACCTGCACTGATATGTGAAACCTTACAAATCCTATAACAACTTAGAGGTTAAAAATGGTTAAAAATCAACATTTTATATCTGATTTACATATTTATGAATTCGTGTAAACACTACACAGCATACAATCAGGGATTAACAACTGTTTCTTTTATTGTATACAAGCTGCATATGCACCCCCAACCCTAGCCCATCCCAAACACAAATGAATAAGCACTCCTTCCTCTGCACCTAGGCCTCAGCTGGCTGAAAGGAGCCAGAGGAGTCTGTGCAAGCGTGAGTGCTAACTAAAGCCAGCCGTTTGTTCCTGTGCCAGTTTCGCGAGGTCAGCAACCCAGGACTGCTGCTGCCCCATCATTGGCTCAGCCTGTCACACGGTGCCTGGGTGCTGAACAGGCCGTTTATATAATCAAAGCCATGCCAGAGCCACTCCTTGGCTCACCTCGCTCCCACTGCATATATCCTAAATATGTGCGCGTGCAAATGTACAAACATGCACCTACACTTATGTCCAAGATTGAATACACTATGAGGACTGTTAGACGGTTATGATTACAGTTATTTTTAGATAAGTAAGTGTCTGGCTTTTAAATATTATCAATGAGAATCATTAATGCTACTGATGGTAGCTCGATCAATACAGCATATTCACTGGACGTCCTTATTCAAGCTTGTAGATGGATAGCTGATTATGATCGCTCAACTGTGCTCTGCTGTTCTCTTCTCTCTGCTTCTTGCTGCTGCTGAGCAGAGAGAAGGTGTGGTGCCTGCCCACCAAACTTGTAAACAAATCCTTTTTGCCTCTGCTACCACAGAGTGCTGAGCCACTGCACACAGACCCCCTATAAACCAGGATCAGCCATCCTAGCCTCTATATCCTACAACAGGAACAGTGTTGGGGAGTAATAGCTACTTGTTAGTTTTGCTGAGTACAGTATTTAACTATATTGTGTGTGGTTCATTTAGCTTTTGGTAAAATTCTAATTTCATTAAAAATAATTACAAAGAACACAAAAGATCCTTTTAAGCAACTAAATGTGGACCTTTAGCCATTGGATTTTTGTTTTTTCAGCCTATCAATAGAGTATCAGACTACAGGACTACAGTGACGTGTTCTTGTACTCATATTACCTTATTATGCCTACATGAAATTTTAAACCTAGCAATGGTAGTATTTCACAATGTCCAGGGTGAACTACTTCTGCAAAGTAATGTTAATCTCAGAGACAGTACTATTCTGGGGGTATATGGCAAATTATTATCATTAAAAAAAACACTCAATGGTTGGGGTTAACTATTATGTCTCTGACATGGCAGGAAGAAATTTCTTAATCCACACTGTGCAGGTGCTGGCCTATTAATAGATTTAATAGTGCGGATTAAGCTTTAGGTGTTTACTAAAATGCCGCACAGCCCATGATGCCATTTCATTGCAGCTTCAAACTTTGGGTCCTCGGGTCAAGTTTAGACAACTCTAGCAAGTTGTCTGTTGAAATTAATTGATTGTTGAAATTAGCTGGTGGTCTTTTGACCCTGTAATCTCTCATTGAAAGGGGATCACTGATCAAACTTCCACTGGAAATCCAACACTTGGACCACTAATCTGTGTCTATATTTGGGTCGGTTTGTCAGTGTTTAACAGTTTTAAGATACATTCAAGCAAATGTTGACTATACAGTAGTGGATAAACGTTTAACTGCAAACACATAAACTGCAATGTAAACATGTTACAGTGTAGATTAACAAACAGGAACAAATATGAAAAGCCACAAAGCATATCTTACTTGTTACATGTGGTTTACAAAGTGTTTTTGTTTCACAAAGATGCACAATTCTTGTGCTGGTCCAATGTGCTGACCCCTTTTGGTCCATGTAAATGCATCTGTGGCCATTTTTTATTACACTTTGTGAGTGATATGATGTAATTTGAGTGTGTTGCAGCAGGCTCTTGCAATTGGGTCATGTTTAATTGACTTGTGTAATTGTTTGAGAAATGTACTGGGTCAGATTAACTCAACACGGATTTCATTAGTAATTGAACGGGTATTTTATTGTAATTAAAACGTGCGATTTGTTTATAAAAACAAAAATGATGTATTAATAGTGTACCTGTTTATGCTACTTATTACAACATTTGTGATCAGCTTTGTTTGACCTCCATTTTATGTCTGTCTGTTCTCAATAAAAAAGCTTAAAACTGCATCGGAATGTTGTTTTTTTCATTTTCAAACTATAAACTACAACTGCAAAATTTTCTATCATTCTCTATACTTGCCTGCACTGTTGATAGAGTCAGTCTGGATGAATTGAGAAAATATTTCAATTTAGTCTTTGGACCCCTAATCTGTACCCATGTTTGGGTAATTTACCAAACTGCTACAGTAGAGAATATTAGTGGTAGAGAGTTATTTTAAAAATGTGTGAACATCTGTCAAATTATTTATGACCTTTTGAACTGCAAATGTTTTGGTTAAACAGTGAAAGACATCACTATTTCTAAAATAGAATAAAAAAATTCTGAAATACTTTCCTAGAAAGTATTTGGTTGATGATGAATCAGGTTGTTAAGGCAGATATATCCACAAAGTGGGTCATCCCTGGCTAGTATTTCTAATACTTTTGTAAAGCTCTTGGCTATCAATCATAGTTCAGATCCATATTTGTCATAGTACCGCACATGTCAGTTCCCACAGAAATCAGGGCTTACTGAACGTTTCCTCTTCGTTATCTTCCTGTAACCCCATTTCTATTAGCAGTAGAAGCTTTTAACTCACTCCGTCTTTATTTGCAACCAATGTTATGCACCCTACAAGGCCTCTTAAATAAATGGCATGAACGGCTGCGCTTATATAACAGCCTCTTCGAGTGTGTCAGAGCTAAGAACAGAGCTAAGACTGGGGACTGTAACTGTTACGTTGCAGAGTTACGTACAAAGTTCCCGGGGAATAGGCTTGAAATCCCAGGAGAAATTAATGTCGCCACTCTCTGACTGCAGTGAAAAGTTAAAATAGGGATCTGTCAGGGTTTCACAAACACTACATTTAGCTAAAATGAGAGCAATCCCATGAGACTTTGTATATTGAATTCTAAATCCAAGTTATTTGTGCCCTACACTTAAAAACATGTGTACAGATAAGATTGTTGGGGAATAAATGAAAGTATAACAGTAATAATCTTTGATTATCCAAAGTCTATTACTGTTCTGAAAGTGCAACAGCGAGGTAAGTCATGTACAATGATTAAAAAGCATTGTGTCAGAAACTGCAACATATTATGGCTTTGAAGCATTTTGCGCTCTAGAGGATTGTGCAAGCCATGATACATGGCATAGTTTCAAAAGACGTACATGGTTTTGGCCCAGTATTATTGCCATAATGTCTCTATAAGCAGGCAGTAGATGGTGCTAGCAAAGACCCTGGCTGCCAACTCAGTCCTGGATCTGTGACACTGTTGTGAGTGCCCCCAGGTTTCAGCTCTAAATATTTTATCCAGATTTGACCTGCAGGACTGCATGTGCATTATGCAGACATGGCTGGCTAGAATTCCACTCCCTCTCTCTATCTCTCTCTCTCAATGACTGCATCAGTAAACAGACCCCAGCAGACCATCCCTGATGCATCCTCTCCTCTCCTCCCTGTCCCATCCTTGTTTACCTTCCCTCCGTGCGGCTGCCCCTCTTCTCTCTACTTTCCTCTGTCCTGCAGGCCCACTGTCCCAGCCTTATTTAGCTCCCTTCTGCCAGACCAACACTACTGTGCAGAGACAACAGCCCCATTCGTGATCGATGAGCAGCGTCTGATGCAGTCCCCAAGACCGAGACAAACAATGCCTCACAGTTCAGCTCACTCTGTCACACCAATACTGCCTGCATTCAGCATTTGTGATACACCCATGGTGAGATTGGGGATAAGAGAAGGGAGGCAAAGGAATGAAAGAAAGATCCTAAGAGAACACATCAGCATCCCAACATCCCCTCATACATCTCTCAATAACACCTCCCCCCCCCCAACACCCCTCCTCTGCTCATAGCCATTAAGAAGATGGATTTACCTTCTGTCTAGGATTTCAGGCACTTCTTCATAGGTGAGTCCTGGCTGAAACTCTTCGTCAGAGAAGGAGAGCCCAGGCCGGCTGAGAGCAGACAGCAAGGCAAGGGAGCAGAGGAGGAATGCGTGTGCAGCCATTGAGACAATGAAAGGAGACTGCCGCTGGTTGAGCTCCGCTTCATAATCTGCTCTCCTAGCAGTGCCTGATTTCCAGCTCCTCTGACTGGCAGCCACCCTGGCCAATCAGCAGCGAGCAGAGCCAATCAGCTTGCGTCACGGTCCCCTCACTGCACCCTCACCCCTCCTCTACTCTCCCATCCTACTCCCTTCTCTGTCATCCTCCCTCTGCCTCTCACACTCTGCTCACCCTCCCACATCCACTCCTGTGCTCTCTATCTTCTCTTCCTCTGTTTCATGCACACATAGCCGCAGGCAAGCCCTATGTATAGACAGCAGCTCATTCTTTTTCATAGCACATCTCAACATACCTTTGCTACCTACAAATAAAACACTCATACCCATGTAGACACACGCATACTCACACGTCAGTGTTGGCACACACACCTGCACACACTCTTGCCACGCATGAGCAGGCTCACAGACACACAGACAGACATACACACACATCTGTGGAAAATCACCTGGGAATGTCAAGGGCAGATTGTGGAGGAGGATAGGAGGATGTTGACATGACTTTAGGTGGCCACAAAAAAACAAAGCCATGACTGCATGACCTAGTTCTCCAGTGCGTGCCACAAAAGCAGAATTAATTCACTTGATCTATGTGTTGTTGTAAGCACTGAAAGGGCCGGCGGCTGAGGAAATTGTCCACTGAGGCTGCAAATATGGATGACAGGAACAGCTGAGCAGCCGTGAGATGAGACCGGACTGAGGGTCCATCCCTGACGGCTGATCCAGTTTCCTTCTCATTATTTAGCCCCCAATGCGTCTGATGCCTCAGGTTCTTGATACATCCACTCATATCTTTTATTTCCATATCCGATGATTTGATGATTTTTAGAGCAGAACATTAATAGTTGTTGTATAACCAAATGTTGTGACCTACTACCGTGGCAGATTTTACATTGATGTGTGGCAATGATTTACACAAATGGTGAAGGTAGAGCAATTTGTTTTAGCTCTTATACAAATACTTATGCAGCATGTGTCATGGTCATTACACACTGGATGACTATGACACACACACACACACACACACACACACACACACA
>NC_045739.1:8494669-8495646 GCF_008692095.1 Etheostoma spectabile
TCTTTTCAGGCAAACGTGCAACCCTCCTCCTCCCCATCCACCTCCGGGCATCGTCAACCACTGCAACCCTGAGTTCCTTTTACGGCAGGCAGGTCCTACGTTTGGTCTCCGGGTTCCCTCTTCACCGTCACCAGTGTCTAGGCTCCAAGGGGAATATGTCTGGCTTCTCTACCCCTTTAAAATATTTTTAACAATGGAGTCTAATCCTCAAAAACTCTGTACATTTCTTATTATGCACATATACATAAAATACACAATACAACTTTGCATATCTGCAACAAAGTCTCTCTTGATTAAAATAACTTTGAAAAGTTAAGTTGCTAAGCAATAAAGTACAATACAACAGCCCTACTTGATCTGGTATGACCTGTCGCTTATGGTGGTTAATGTTAGCTAACGTGAGATATTGCAGTGGAAATGACACATCTTTAGCATTTACCGTTATCCCATCATTGTCACATGTGGCCATAGTGATTGCTGTTTAACTTAAGTTACATTGTCTATCTTTGTATCATGCATGGGTGGACAAAATAACAAGAACACCTATTATCAATGTGTTAATGATGATTTATGGCTGCTAATCTATCAGATAGCACCTGATCTAAGCACATCTCTGTTATGTTAAAGCTGTAGCAGCATTAATCAGAAAACACTAAAGCCTGTTTTCATTAAGAGGCCTAGGGTGTTGTAAGAGGATAAGTGCATCACTATAGTATTTAAGTGTATTTATAGTACAGTGTGTATATACCTACTGTACGTGGAGCTCCACATTTATGTCATTGCGTAAATGACTGATAAAAAATGTGGGAAAAGACACATTTTTTTGATTATGTGTTTTTATTGGCATACATATTTGCTTTCTGTCACAACACTGTCCATTATAGTTTACTGCTTCTGTTGCCTTTTTTGATGACCTTGCTCTATGCTAAGCACACACACACACACACACAAACACACACACGCACACACACACACAA
>NC_045739.1:8495656-8497553 GCF_008692095.1 Etheostoma spectabile
ACACACACACACACACACACACACACTTAATCTGTCATCTACAAGACAAGGTTAGTAAAAAAGGCAACCTAAGATAACGACAGGTATGATGCAAATACCATGTAATATATTAATTATGTCTCATTTGCCACAAATACATTAACATCCCATCTTCCACAGAATGAACTCATGATTAAATGAACTCGTTAACAAAAAGAAAATGTTGCCATGAAGTCCCAACTGTTTACTGAATTTGCATTCAACTACACAATATATTTCCAACACGTATGGAAAAACAACCTTTATAAAATCTAGCCTAATTATTAAATATAGAACAATCTCCAGGTAAGCACACAATATGAGATTACATAACATCCTTAAAAGCTTTCAGTGTGTCACTGCTTCATGTCATACAGGCATTGTCCAAGGCAATATAGAGGATATTTTATCTATTGATATGCAACTAAACTACAATGTAGTATAAAGCTAAGAAATTGGGCTTATTATCTCTCAATGTACTCTCAACACAACCGGTTTGTACAGCATTCTTTGTTTAAAACAGGTAATATTGTATCGTAAATAAACACATTCCTTTTATAAAAACTATATCCATTCATTAACACTACAAGCCACCAGTCAAATTTAGAAAATTGCTTTACGCCTTTAAGCTGGAAGGCTTGATCATGTGATACTACGCAAACGAGAAACCCTGCACACAGAGCAATGCAAAGATTTGATTGGCTGAAAGCTGTGAATGGCCAACATTAATGATTAACATTCTTGTCACAACACTGCAGTTTCATTCAGCCCTTGGTTCCTCATGGCTGGAGCTAAGTCACACTGTGCCACTTGAGGGCGCTCACACTCCTTCCTTCCTCTTATTCCTTCTGTCTTTCAGTAATATGGGCATATTTTGTGAGGCACGATGTTAAAATAAGAAATGTGGAGACATAATATAAAAGGATAATAATCTGCTCTACAATGGAGAATCTAACACTAAATACGCACTTTAGAAGTCTGTGCATTGAGCTCTATCGGTGACTCAATAAATTAAATAATTCATTAAATACATTCAAATTAGCAAGTAATACACTAATTGAGAGTATGATAAAACTTCCCACCAGAAACATTTTTACAATATGTATTTTTTTCAAGCTGATTAATCATACAGTTCACCATTCCCCTAGTCAAATAGCAGCAAGAAATCCTATGAGTTATCAGATTCAAGTCAACGTCCAAAAAACTAACAAAGCTCACCTGATGAACTTCCCAACTCAAAATAATACATTCCAAATGGTTTTGAAAAAACGGAACGTCTGAGAGATGTAAAGTAAATGATAATTGATCCGTCAACATAAATGACAAACATGATTTGCCAGCCCTCAGAATAACATTTTTTATCTTCCTTGTCTCCTTTCCTTCAAGATACAAAAGCTTAATTCTAGCAAATAAAGACAGACAAGTGGCAGACACTCATTCCTATCTTTTAGATGCACTATGGTCTTTTATAATATACCAAGACCCTCTGTGAAGGCATCAGGCCTTCTCGGTAAAAGCTGACCTAAAGCTATACACAGTGCTTTATCGTTACTATAACCTTTTTATTATTAAAATACAATCTGAAACTGGTAAATGTGTAGACAAGTGCCTACAATATTGTCTGCAAATTTGCTTTTTTTTCCCATACCTGACTAATCTAAAAGAAAAATAATAAAATCACAGATAATATCAGAAGCATAGGTCTATCCATGTATCAAAGTCAAAATAGACAACTATCATGCCAAGTCTATGTTTATCTGACAGGTGTAAAGATAGTCATGATATTTCCTCATTTTGTTATGTGGTTGGACACAGAATTAACGTCCCATATGATTTGATTGTCTACAAACTAAATGTCAGAGAGAGAGAGAGAGAGAGA
>NC_045739.1:8497563-8498800 GCF_008692095.1 Etheostoma spectabile
GAGAGAGAGAGAGAGAGAGAGAGAGGCACCAGACTGTAAGGAAGGACGAGTAAAACAAATCAATAAACAAATAAAGAAGTCTCTCTATATAAATATAAACTCTAGAATTGTCTGATAACTATGGAGTTGGTCAACACTTAATGCGCTAAATATAAAACGGCAGTCCTTGAACAAATCATTTGTCAGGATCTAGGATCAGCTTTTTCCTCGCTGCTTTCTAACATTTACCTGTGAGGAGTAAAATTAACCCCAGGTCAGCGTCTAAAAGCAACTATACCAGTCTATAAAATGCACATATAAGAGAGAAGGCACACAAACACAAACCCACCGTGTAGTGGGGCGGACTGACAGCAGCAGTTTTATAGGAGCAAACTGGATGAAGCTGCAGGTCTGCTGGCAGCAGATGGGTTGCTTACGACTTGCAATGTCTGGAACAGAGCAGAGATTTATATAGTACCTGTCTTATTTAGTTCGTTTTGGACATCTACGTGGACACAGCTGAGTTGTTCACTGTTCTTCTCTTGGCTCCAAATATCTCGTGAGCCACAAACTTGTGTCTGTCCCACGAGCCAGAGTCCCATTCAGTGGATGATAAACCATGAGGTGACTCCGTCGTGTTCCTAAATGCACTCCTTTAGACAAAAGAGGCTTCTTCATTTGATTTATTGCATAACTATCCCTAACCTGCACTGAGCACAGAAATCTGGTGTGCTTCATGTCCCCCAACAGAACAGCTCTAAACTGCATTCTGCCATATTGTCTTTCAGATCAAAATGAAGGGTGGAAGCCACTTTATGCTACAGATGTGATAGGGTCTTTTATTATACACTTCATCCTATTTCACCACACCTTTCTTCTCCTGTGTTGTTTGATTTGATGCCTTTGATTGGGCAGGTTCACCAGCCGGCTTGGCCACAGTCATGTTTGCCACTTTGCTCTCTTGCCTCTTCTCCTGTTTGGCTGGGCCTCCGGTCTTGCCGGTGCTACGTTGGTTGACAGGGGTTGTTGTTTTCAGAGGGGAGGGTACTTTCCTCTGGGGCAGTCGAGGATCTTCTCCAATGTCGACGGTGAGGTTGGTGTAGAGAGGCTCCAGCTCTCTGGAAAGGAGCTCGTAGGTCAGAGAGTTGAGGCCGTCAGAGCGCCAGTTGAGTCTGGTCCTTTTCAGAAGGTCAAATCTAGAAAAACATACATAATATCACAGGTTTGTTTTTATCTCCCTCTGTGTGTGTGTGTGTGT
>NC_045739.1:8498810-8501703 GCF_008692095.1 Etheostoma spectabile
GTGTGTGTGTGTGTGTGCGCCTGTCCTCTGCACATACTATATATCCTGACATCTAGGACATCCCTCAATATTTTTACACACCCTGCACTAAACATTACAGCCTTTCTTTTCTTAATGTTAAACAGTTATATTGTACTTATTTGTTTCTGGATTTATTATTTCCTATTAATATGTTTATGTTTACTAGTACAGTGCCGGTTGAAAATGTGCATGTTTGGAACGGGCGATTGCTTGGCCTGTGGTATTGCTGCTTAGAAGTCTTCAAAACCAAATTGCATCCCAAAATTACTTACAGAAGGACCCCAAACCACTTAATATGCAACGCCACTGTATAGCCTACTACTGAATTACAGTGTAGGCTATGTCTACATCAGAGAAGAGGTATGGATTTGATTTAAGAAGGTATTTTGGCGACTTTAACGTTGTTAGTGTTGTATGTTGGCAGTAGACTTAATTAACCCGACGCAGGGTGAGTCTGATGAAAATTGATGTGTCTGCCCGGTTAAACTCTGAGATTTTCTCGCATTGCACAGCGCTGTGAAGGAATAATCTCCTAGATTACGTTATGTTCTGTCATCTTACAGCAACTTAATAAAATACCAGGAAAAGAGTCAAAGGCTGTAACACCCCCCACCCCTCCAGGTGTTTTAAAGCGTTGTGCATGTGATGTGCAGGTTACCTTTCACCCAACCACAGACACACATACATTCACGTATACAGATACGTCTAGCTTTATTAGCTAGATAGCTTGCCTATAAGTGGCATCAGGCTCTGTCTGCCACTTTGCATGTGTGGGATTCTAAAACGTTCCTTCAATTCAGGAATTGGCGTTTGTTTATTCAAAGCTAGAGCGGCAGTGTGTTTCTTTTACAGATATCCTCTATATTTAACAATATCTTTTGCATTTCTAATCCAAACAACATCAAACTTGGCACTGCACTTACTTGTGCTTGTAGCAAGACACCTGTCAAGTTTGAAATCCATTGGACGGTCCAAGAGACATACGAATAACAGACAGACTGACTTTCCTGCAATTTATAGATACATGTATGTACCATCCACCAAGGTAAATTCATTTTAAGTTTTACTTACTTGGCAACAAACCCTTTTCTAATTCTGGGAAATCTTTTCATTTTCTTTCTCACATAGAATTAGATAAGAAGTTTAAAGCCACTATCATGTCTGTGTGCTAAAGAGAAGTTAAAGCCAGAAAATAGTTAGCTTAGCCTAGCATAAAGACTGGAGGCAAGGGTCAACAGCTGGCCTGGCCTAAGGTTACAAAAAAAAAAGGTTTTGTACAGATTAAACAAATTAGATATAACGTGTTATTTAGTGAGGTGCTGGTAGGCGGATTTTCTTACTTTCGGAAAGAGCTAGGCTAGCTGTAGCTTTATGTATAACAGAGAGACAGTGGCAGTGGCAGCAATCATTTAATCTAATTATGTGCAAGCCAATAAGCATATTTCCCAAAATGTAAAATTATTCCTTTAACAATATCACACAAAAAACACTTATCCGTGAAGGTAATAAACTGGTTCTGACATCAAGGAACATTTGTTTTTCATTATGTTTGAGAAATATTCATACAATTGTATGAGTGTGTCCATCCGTACCTGCGTGGGTTTTGTTCATTGCCTCTGTCTCCTTTATGCTTGATCATCTTGTAATGACCAATGGCCACTGGAGGGCGCATGATCTTCATGCCAGATAGACGAACTCTGGATAACAAGAACAGCAGATTCTCATTCACAGGCATAAAACTGGAAAACTAAATCTCACAGTCTCATAAAATAATAGTAGATTAACAAAGTGTGGCACTTTACTATTTATTCTATTTTCTATCCCTCAAAGCAATACTCAATCTAAGCACATCTCTAGTCTCTAAGGGATATATTTAAAAGCAGAAACAATAAGTAAAACAAACATAGAATTGTGGGTGGGTATGAGAATAACATACTTTCATGGTCTATAGGCGTTGGAAAACACTGTGGTTCCCTTTTTCCATCTCTGGTGCTTGTGTACCACCCCAGTTATCTAAGTCAATCAAAACATGGTGTAACTAATGTTCTGAATGGGCAGTACATGATATATTTTAAATTCCAAACATCATGCACAAAAGGTTACAAAAAGTAAGGGAGAAATGTTCTTAGCTTTGTGTAATAATTAATGCAAGCTTGTTTTATTTTCTGGTTCTCATAACAGATAGCAAATTATAGAAGAGCCAGAGAGTGGAGAGAGGGGACCGCAGCATAGAAATGAGATGAAAACTGCCTGAAAACTCTCAAGCATGCAGCCCAGCCCAAATCCGTGAGCTAGTCCATGCAAACATACTCACTGAGCCCACTCCAAGAGACACACAGCAAAGCCACAGCAGTGGGAGGGGATGTGAAGATGACAGATGATGTTAGGACACAAAACATAAAAGTCAAAGAAAAGGAAAACATGTGGCACAGAAACTGTAAACATAAGAAAAAAAGCAATGAGTAGTGCAAACAATAGCATAGTGGAGGGGCTGGAATGGCTGTCCATGTAGTTCTGATGCTGAAGCCCCGTGCACATGATCACATGTCAACATACATAGTTTACAGTTCACTGTTTCATGCAAGATGTGGTCCTCTGCCCCATTCACTCGCCTCCTCACCTGGCAGCAATGTCATCATCCTCTCCACCCCAGCCCCAGTACTGGTTAGGGAAGCCGTTCATCTTCATGTACTGGTCTGGGGTCACGGCAGAAACCCCGCCAAAATACTGTGGGTACGGCAGCCTGGGAGGGTCACATCGCCAGTGTTCAATCTTGAAAATAATGTCTCAGCACAATACATTTATATGGTGTTTATATAAGTCCATCCACGCATGCACACACTCTCTCTCTCTCACACACACACACACACAC
>NC_045739.1:8501713-8503581 GCF_008692095.1 Etheostoma spectabile
ACACACACACACACACACACACACACACAAATTGTGCTTCTACCTG
This sequence comes from Etheostoma spectabile, assembly GCF_008692095.1. NCBI lineage: Eukaryota > Metazoa > Chordata > Actinopteri > Perciformes > Percidae > Etheostoma > Etheostoma spectabile. The sequence goes on from NC_045739.1 coordinate 8,501,760, forward strand.
TATTTGAACTTGTCCATGGCCACAGACAGGTGTGTGGGGAACTGTTTGTGGCAGGTATAAGTGTTATGGTCATTCTCGGGCAGCAGGTCAACATCGTGCAGGAAGATGCAGCTCCAGTCTTCATCTCTGAGGGCCTCCCGCACCCCAACATTCAGCAACTTGGCTCGGTTAAAAGTACCGTTCCCCCACTGAAATCAGAAACAGAGACAGAGGAGAACAGATAAATGTTTTAAGCCAAAAACAAATATAGCAGAGAGAGCACAATGTGTGAGTAAATAACTGCACACTATGTTGCTATTGTTACAGTTCGGCTAGCCCAGGTTTTGAGACACCTGTCTGACTCCAGTGAAAACTGTTGACATTACACAGAGTAACCAGGACACCACAGACATAGCACATATCTGGAAAGATAATATGCTGTTAATTTTTCTAAGCTGTAGGCAACCTAAAATAAATTCCATTTACATCCACTGTATTAGGGCAGATGTGTGAATCTCAGAGACACATCTGAAAAACCTAAACCAAAACTATGAAAATGGATATGTGAGATAAGTGAGAAGATGTTTGGGTATGTTTTATTTGTATGAACTGACCCTTTGAATCAGATGTTTTCATCACTTGACTCATATCTTTGTAATAAACCAGTTTAACAAAGGTAATATACTGGTTATATTGTACACCAGCCTTACACTGGGATTAATCAATAATACAGAGGTTTAACAACCACTATTACAATTACAAATATTACAATAGTGATACCCCATATTACGACATAAATGTACTGATATTACACCAGTATTATGTAATAATACATAAAACACCAGTAATATACCACAGTGCTTGTTACACCAGTAACACCTATATTACATAATGCTGCTATTATGTCAGAAATACTTACACATGTAAGACACCGCCATTGACCCGGTATGATACTAACAATGTACTGACCAGATCACACCAGCACAGCAGTGTGCATTTTCTCATGGAGAGAGACAGTGCAAGCTATTTATTAACACTTTAAAACACATACTGATAGTAACATTTTAAGCCAGCTCGCATGCACGCAGGCACGCACGCACACAAACACACACACACACACAGACACACACACACACACACACACATAGTCTGACCTGCTGTACTATATATATGCTGTAGTGGATCTGCTGTCTTTGCAGGAAGGGGTGGAGGTGGTAGAGGAGGGCACGAAGGTGGGTCTGCCGGTTCCGGTATGGTACCACTATAGCCGTGTGGTGGCGGGGCTCACAGTCTGGAGGTCGGTAGCGTCCGCCTGGCAACACTAACGGGTTCCTCTGTCTAATCTCCTCCATAGACAGAGGAGAGAAAAGATGGACAGACACAGGTCCAACTGGAGGAAAGGAAAAGGAAAAGTGTAAAAGCAAGGGCGTATCTTTTGTTCCAACATTGGGGGAGACAGATTATAACCCGGGGTCTCGGGGTCCCTGACACATTTTAAGCATCAAACACTTCATTGCCTGCATTCTGGTGAATTTCTATGAAGTAATTTGTGGTTTACAATTTTTGTAAAAAGGAAATTATTACTTTCCTGTAGTCTATTATACAAAACTTTCTGCACATTGAAAACCTAAATCGTGTTTTGGGATGGGTTTATTTAAGGAATCATGTACGTGTACCCTAACCCTAACAAAAAATTTGTTAGAGAATGAGACCTTGTTAAAAACCAAAAGTTAAATTCTACATAAAAGATATGGAATCAGAAGAAATTTTAACCTCTTTTAGTGAGTGGGTTGGCTTTCATATTTTTTGAGGGGGACAAATCTACCTCTTTTAAATATTGGGG
>NC_045739.1:8503591-8512746 GCF_008692095.1 Etheostoma spectabile
ATATCTCCTGCATTCCCCCCAAATCTGCAACTATGGTTAAAAGTGATACTGACTGCTTAGAGTACCATAAAATTCTTCACTGTGCATGTTTTCTGTATATTCATCTATTAAATATGACAGCACACATTTAACCCGTCTGACTCTCTCACCCAGCAGTGGGGAAGGGATCTGGCAGTCTCTCAGTGGTGGTCCTGTGGCAGGGGGTCCAGTGCCAGAGTTGCGAGGCGGGGGAGGCGGTACTCCCAGATGACTGAGGTTGGTATAAACGTCGTGAGGTCGAGAGTAATCAAACTCCGGCTCTGTGGTGTGCACCAGGACAGACACCAGGCCTCTGAAGCCCCCAAGGGAGAAATAGAGAACAAAGGCAAACTGGAAGCCCACCAGCAAGGCTAGTGTGCACGGGGAGTCCAGAGAGCGTCCGTAGCAAGCCATAATAAAGTGAGATTGTAGAGGTACAGTGAAATTCAAACCTGGGGTGAGTATATGCAGAAGGAGAGGAGGGGAAGGGGGCAGCGCTGAGTGCAGGCTCAGACGTGCTGGAGGGAAGTGTGCATTTTCTCATGGAATGGGTGACAGTGGGGGTGAAGCTCAGTCAGCACTGCCATCACCTCCTGACCACTGAAAAGGAAGAAGAAAAATATTGTTAGTTTATTACATGTATTGCTTATTATTATTGTTATTATTACATAACACCATCATTGATGTAAAGTACCTGCTTTTGCGAGGGCCCAATTAAAACCTGTTCTAAGCCAGGAAGGGCTCACTCCCCCTCTCTCCTCCTCGTCTTACTTTCATCATCAAGCTTTCTGTAATGAAAAGAGTGAGTAACAATGCAGGAGCAGATTGGTCTCTGTACTACTGTAAGCTATATATAAGCAGGGGAATGACAAGCAGCTACAAACAAATCATCATCAAGTCATGTTTGCTTCTTTATTTAGAATGGCTTATTTTCAGCTGTGACATTTTCCATGGGGCTTTTATGGAAGAGACGCTGATGCCTGCAGATCAAATTAATCCAACATCACAGTCCAAACAATTACATGCTGTATAGAGAAGCCTTGTGGCTTCATCACCGGAGCTGATGTTGAATTTTTCGTAGACAGGAAACGTCCATTGCCATTTTTAAAATACATCACAGCAGAGCAGAAACAGCGCCACGGTTATCAATACATAGCCCATAGCCTTCAAACCCTATGATTAGCCTATCTATCGTCAGGCCTATGCAAGCTTGTTACAGTATTTACGACGTGACTAAAGAGGAGAATGTGTGATTTATTTGGCCGAAAAACTGGCTACAAAATGTTTCCCGTCGGCTACAAAAATTCCCTGATTTTTTATCATAGGCTGCACTCAGTCTCTGCAGCACCAGCCGACTCACCAGCACATCCCAGCGACGTTTCCAATTCAGCCCCCGGCTTCATCTGACAACCGACGGGCCGCTGCCACCGACCAGACGCGATGGACCAAAAGACAGCGTTTTTCCCCCTGCAGATGGTCGCACTTCCTCTTCTTCCCAATCTCTCATTCGAGGCGAAATCTGTCCGTAGCTGCTTATTAGAGAGCACTGCAAACGCGTTCACACGCAAGAGCATCGCCGCATATCCGTCCAGTGTCAACACAGGCAAGTGCGCGCCTCTTCCCCATCGAAACACGGCTGGATCCCTGTCAGATGGGCTGGGGCGCACCGCGCTGACGCGCTGCATACGAGCGGCATATTTAAAAATCAAATTATGATTTGGATTGGTAAATGCCTAAATATTTTTACCATATACAGTCAAATGCACGCTGGTTATAAATCAGCGGAAGTTGGTTCTGCCACAAATACGCTCCAGCAAAACGTGCTTTCGTTCAAGAGACAACGATTAAATAAATATCTACGCAGGATTTTTAACCATAACTTCCAAACATCACCATACCTGCTTAAAACGTGTAATTATCAAGTTAATATTGTTCATCAGAATTATGTTAATAGCCTATGCCTATGCAGTTTTACTTACTACAATGTCACTCTTGGTCTACATCTTTAGGTTTACGTCATTTCGTCATCAGGAGTGAACATGGTGCAGACATGGGTAAAGTGCAGTGGGATTCTTTTTTACTTTTTATGTTAATTCCTCATTCACCCTGCGTCACTTTTTTCTGTGTTCATCAGTGATAGTGATAGTGATAGTTTAGTGCAAACACAGAAGACAGACAGAAAACAGAAGACCTCTGGGGAAGAGCCTGAAAATGTGGGATTGAATCTCACATTACAGTACGAATGTGACAAACAATTGTGGTAGGCTACATCTGGTGAAGTTCAATTGTGACACACACAAAAATCTAATTAAACATTACATTTTCATTCTTTTTATTGATGAAAAAAGACTCACGGTTGAAGACAGCTTCAGTACTCTGTCATATTGAGTCTGAATGACTATTTTGACTTTATTTTCCTTTTCCTATACCAGAGGAAATGCTAATATAGAAATTTTGATATGGATTTAAATTGAAGACAGATTCATGACCCAAAGTCAATATTATATTTGAACTTCATTGTCCACAGTATTAAAATATAATTATTATTATATTTCCACAGCGCTGTGTCAACTCTCTCTCATACACCTTAAGATTGAATCCAATGAATGTCCACATTATCTTTATTAATAATAAAGTTATTGTCAAATAATACATGTTATGTAACCTTGTTGTGCATGTGTGCAATCCAAAGGTCTAAGCAGAGACAATTTGGACTCAAATTGTCTCTTCGTAGACTTTTGGATTAATTTATCAAATGTTTTCTATGTTTGATATCTAGTATTTATTTTTTTACGCATAACATCCAACCCAGGGGCATCAGTTGTTCTCTGGCTTTATGTAGCAGGCTAAAATGTCTTTATTCACATGCAGCAGTAGCTTGTCAGATTATAGTACAGAGACAGGACAGAATACTAATGGCTAAAGTAGTTCAACATAGGTCTACCAATGTAAACAATCTAACCCTCCATTAACCCTTCAGCAAATCAAGCACAATAGAAAAAAAAACTGTGCAAAAAATGCATCAATACTACTATTGTTTGTAGCACTATGTGAACACACTGCCTTCATTGCCTCAAAGCAAAGCGGTTGTGTGTTTTCTCTAAATGGGGCAAAAAAAAACAACCACTACCACTATTGTCCCCTCAGGGAATGCTGCATTAAAGTATTATACAGATAGCATAATGTTTAGTAAAGGCACATAATAGACACGTTATACAGGCAGGCTGGTGGTTCAGTTACCTCAGACCAATGAGAAAAGATGTTTAGCACCGATGAGGAGAATTTTAAAATATACTTATTGCCCATTTAATCAGTCAACATCTGTGATATGTACAAAAATGTTTTTTTAACTGGTAAAGGTGAATAATAGTTTCTACATTTTCTGCAGTTGTTTTTGTCTTTCGTAAATGGTGGAAAACAGCCCAAAATATTTTATTAGTTAGTTAGTATACTAATATCATTTAACCAAAAGTCTTCAGACCAGTGAAACAAAGACAATGCATTGTCTATTTGTTGTTTATCTCCCAAATCAGCACACACAGAGAGTCATACAGAACTCCTTTTTATGTATATATAAAAAAAATCTATAATGTATTGCTTTTCTATATTTTACTGTTAATCTAAACCAAAATATAAATGAAAGACCTCACAATAATCACTATTGTGTAAAAAATATGGATTGAAAAATGCTTCACAAGTTTTCATTTTTCATCACTTTAGGCTTGGGGAAAACTTATCTTCTCTTTCTATTTCATTAGTTTATTGCCGATCCCCTTCATAACTTATCCTCGCTGAAAAAACAATAATAAAGATAATTATCTCAAATATGAACTCCCTTTTCTCCATCTCTCAAGTTTATTCCTTTATTTAAATTATCTGCTCCTCCGCCATCACCTTCCCCTCACTTTCTCCATCTCTCTGAATCCTCCTGTCTTTACTTTTTGTAGTTGCCAAACTGAATGGCCAGCCGGTCGCTGACACAGCGGAAAGTTGCAGGCTGCACCTCCCAGTAGTTGACAGGGTTAGAAAACAAGCTGATGCCATTATAGAATGTCCTCTTCATCCCAAATCCTCGAGGGCAGAAGTCATCCACGCCCACCTGGTCGATGTTGTTGGAATGGAGGTACACCACCTGGAAAACAAGTGTGGCAAAGTCGAGGGTGAGTAGAGCACTATGTGAAACATTCAATCTCAGATTGGGAAATAAAATGCATGCATGCTAGACTCACCTGTAGGTATTTCATTTCAGGAAGGCCTTTGGGGACACGAGTGAGGCGGTTGTTGTCCAGATGCAGCTCTCTCAGCCTGGGGAGGAAGGCCAGACTGCCGTTCTCGATGTTACGGATATGGTTAAAAGCAAGGCCCAACCTGGAAAAAGTAAGACAAGAGGAGAAATGTGATTTAGGCAGAAAGCAGGCCACTGCATTATACTTTAAACTGTTTTACTAATGTGAGCTGAAGTAACTGAAATTTCCAAGATAAGTATCCCTGCAAGAAAGAAATATTAAGCCTGGTGAGAATTAGGGCCACAGCTGCCTGGCAATACTCCTGTGACTATATAAAAATCACATTACAGAATATCGAAGAGTGTTGAAAGGGAGTAAGAGAACGCGTTGCAAAAGCCCACACATGCATAAAGTAGTTAGTACTTATCCTGTCACTTTTTTGTGGCATGTCAATGTAGTTCATTTTATTACCCCTGAGGGGCACTGCTGACTGCAATGTAACCTTTTAAACCACAGGATAATTCTTCACAGATATGCAAATAATTCTCTTAGGGTTAGGAAAAATAACTAAACAAACGTAACGAATAAAAGTGAGTATGATGTTGAAGTGTGAAAGATACCTGTACAGGTTTTTGTAGCGTTTCAGGTCCTCCAGTTCCACAGCCTGGATCTGGTTGTGGTCCAGATGAAGCTCATGAAGACTATCTGGTAGTTCTGAAAGAAAGACACCATAACATGTAAGGCCTCACTTTAGGTTGAGATATGATCTTGCCCCATAGCTGTCCATTACTTTTTTGTGGGCTTAGTAGATTTCTTAGAGAAGATGAGAAGATTAATTCCATTGTTACGTCTGTCAGCTAAACATGAAGCTGCAGACGATTAGCCTAGCTTAGCATAATGACTGGAATTGGGGGGAAATAGCTAGCCTGGCTCTGTCCAAAAACAAAATCCATTAAAGAAATCTTCCTTCCAGAACCGAACATGCATCATTGCCAAAATGTTGAACTATTCCAAGATGAATCCATTGAATATACGTTAGCATTTTAATTACACAGATGAGTTGTTACCTTTTGGCACCCCAGTCAGTTTGGACTCTGATATCCGCAGATAATTCAGTTTCAGTCCCTTGAAGGCTCCAGGCTCAAAACCACTGTTGTGGATGGGGTTTGCTCCCATTTCTGCAAGATGAAGGGAATATGTGTGGCATGAAATAAAATACAGTCTCTTTAATCTTCCATAAAGTGGCAAAGGCAGTGGTGAGCATCACAGGGTACTGCCCAGATGTGTTGAAGTCATCAGCATTTCTGACCTATGCAGTTCATGTTGCCCAGTCCTGAGAAGGCTCCAGCTTCCACCTTTTTGATGCGGTTCTCATGGATCCTTATCTCAACCAGCGAGGCGGGCAAGTTTTTGGGGACAGTGGTCAGCAGATTCTTGGAGAAGTAGAGCTTCTGCATGTGCTTCAGAGGGACGAATGTTTTGGGGTGGACTTTGGAAATAAGGTTATTCCTCAGAGACAAACCCTAAAAAAAAGACAGTAACCATGCGGAGGCAAAATTAAACAACCACTTGAGCAGACAGTCAGAAAATGAAAAGTAAGAAACCTGCAATAAAATAAAGAATGCAGAAGGGCTGAATGTGTTTGAGTGAATTAAGTTAGATCCAGCAAAAATCCATCTTCCAGCAGACGGTCTCTCCACCTGTGCTGGCTGAAAGATGTAGACAGATGTAGGCTGAGGCCAGTGTTGGGGAGTAATGGAATATGTATCGGCATTACGTATTCAGAATTCAAATTATGAGTAATTGTATTCCATTACATTTACAATTTAAATAGTTGGTATTTGGAATACAGTTACATTGTTGAAATCAATGGAATACATGACAATACTTCTCTGTTTTACGAGTTTATTCACTATCTAATAAATTAAGGCAACTCCATGCCTTTCCCAGAAGCCCCAATATGAAAACAAAAAATTGGCTTTTTGCGTGATATTACTGATAGAGGAGATGGAGATGGAACCGGCACCAGAGCCAGGGCAGGAATGCGTTTCTATTTTGGAAAATCAAATAGCGTTTCACATTAAAGAAAGAACAGGGAAAACATAACTGTGCAGTGCAACCTCTGCTTGCCATCAACCAACCTCCTTTCAGCATCCAAATTACTCCACGTCCAACCTGAAGCATCTGAAAGTATGTTTTTTTTTAATTAGCCAAGGGTAGTCATCTGCTGTAGTTTTACTGGTCACCTTAATATTTTATAGTTGTATCAGGTAAGCTACTTGCTTAGTTGACGTGCGACTTTACATTCTCCTATGTGCACCTCTAGAGCCGACAGAGACTGATATCCCTGTTTGACATGCTAGCTAACGTTAGCTAAAATTAACTTGTGGTAGCAAGACTGCAGTTAGATTTTTGTAGTATGCTATGCAGTTCGGGACTACAAATGCAAAAAAATATCTGCTGTTCATGTACACAATCCAGCTAGTTGGAACAGAAGAACACACCAGAATAGGCAGTATTGATGGCCACATTCCGACACCTATAAAATGCAATTCAATGTGGAAATAATCCAAGTATTCAGAATACGTTACTCAGAGAGTAATTTAACAGAATACGTTAAAAATTACATTTTTGGGCATGTCTTCTGTATTCTGTAACGAAATACGTTTTGAAAGTATTGTTCCCAACTCTAGCTGAGGCAAACCAACCTTAATAGAGATGCTTTTGTGTAAGGTCATATGAGGAGTTTCCTACTCTGCCAAATTTAATATTGCTCTTGGGAAGCGATCTTGAATGCGGGTCAGGAGTGAGCAAAGCTTTTCTGCTCAAAGAGGCAAGGATGTGAGCTTGAATGCTCCCATTTGGTTTTAGGCTCAAACTTGATACAATTAAAGCTCTCAGAGCGAAGGGCGGTGGAGGGTGAAAAAGAAAGGAAATGAACCTCTAAATCCTCAAGGAAACAGAGGGTCATAATGGTTTTTCACACTACCGAAGCCAGTACAAGCTGAGCTGAGTCATTAACACATCCTTGAGAAGCGCTGATCTAATGTTCAGTGGGACATTATAGATGAATAACACAGAAGTATTTCATAAAATCTTGATTGAGGAGATTTAGGATTAAGCAGTACATTTTAACCACAGTGTAGTGTCATGTAGTGCCATCCCAACTCTAAAGTGCCTGTCATCCTGAAGGAGACATACAAGCTTAAAGATTACCAAATAAAGTAATTCTTCACTCATCTATGCATGTGTGAAGATGCTATTGGATCATGTACAACAACTAGTCTTACCCATGTAACAAGTAACATAGTAAGTAGCTACCCCAGAACACATGCAGCAGATTCATCTGTGAGCGTCTGGGTCAGGCATCTTATCCAGGGTTTCTATGTGTGTGTCACTACTGCAGTTTCTGTGTGTATGAATGTTAGTGAGTGTTATGTGTAAGTTTGTGTAGCATCTTGCTAAATTTGTTAATATATTGTTCTTTGATCTGTATTTCTGTTAACAAAAATGTATGGGCTGGTTTAATTTTCACTGGTATATAATAACTTTTGCATTAACATGTAGAAAGATGCTGAAATATCCTCTGTTGTAAGTAGCCTTCATCTCAGGTGCTTTAATTATGTATTGGATGCAGCCAGGTGTCATATCCGTTTTTATTTGTTTTCTGAGTTTAACACTATAAAGACGTTGCTGTGCTTGCGTCACTCCCTCACCCTTCCTACCAGTTTCTATGGCCACTTGGCCAGTGCGAATGCAAATGGAAAAACTGGTTTTGGGGGAAGAGTAGTTAGTAGAACTGTTTATAAGTGGACTATTCATATTAACTACGTTCCTGTAACTACCTGGTCAGAAAGCGGCTATTGATAACGGTAATGCTATGGACATTTATAGTTAAGCTTTAGTAGGGCTATTAGTGTTTGTGAATTTCTGGATAGTGTACATTGGATGCTGCTGCCTATGCTGCTGCAGTACAGGTGCTCAGGATTTGCTGCTGCATGGCAGAAGAGCCTGAGTTTTGCACACGAACAGAGACTCAGGACAGGTTTCTTCATCGTACAGCTTCCCCCTGGACAGAGGGTTTGAAAAGACTGCTACAGCTTTTTTGAGTTACCAAGCAACAGTGAGTACATACAATATGCACCTTAAAGGTCTTCAAATTACCTCCAACAAGTGTGCCAACGCTGTGCTACCACAAACTACTAAGAGTATTAAGTAAAAACCCCAGGTGTATTTTTGTTTGATTTATTTTGGGTCAAAAGGACATTTTAAAGGGTTAAATTGCTTGATTCTGGAATAAACATTTTCTTGTGACATTCAATCAGTGTGGTTTAATGTTTATTCAGGTGTTATGTATTCAGTAATGCGATACATGTGTTAAATGAGAGTTATAGTTGCTAAGAATGAATGCATGGGAGTTTTAGGCTCACATTAACAGTAGCTATATAAAAAGCTAATTAGGCCTCTCTGCAGCCTAGTCAGATTTTGTTGGCTGCTGTAGACACATCCTAATTTTACGTTTAAGTACCCCTCACCAAATAATCTCCCATGCAACGGATCTATCCCATTTAAAGGGGCACATGATAATCCTGTAACCAATTAGAATTGAGTGAGTGGGCTACATGTGTATGTAACGTCCTCCCCTGACCTTGGTGGGATGGGTGCGCTTGAGGCAACACTGTCTTGACATACAGATGTTATGTCTCCCTTCATCTATGGAGACATAAAGTTGAAATACTACTCTGCCTGAGACATGTTATGACTTACTGCTGTCATGTTGGACACTGACCTGAATGAGACCTGGGGCACCTCAATTTACACAAATTTACATGAGTTTGTAAGCTGAAAATATTGAATGTAACCAAACTGTGTGTGTGTGTGTGTGTGTGTGTGTGTGTGTGTGTGTGTTTG
>NC_045739.1:8512756-8520703 GCF_008692095.1 Etheostoma spectabile
TGTGTGTGTGTGTGTGTGTGTGTGTGTGTGTGTGTGTTTGTCTCACATATAAATTAGTAAGGCCTTTGAAGTCGTTCTCTTTCAGCTCAGTGATACGGTTGTTCTGCAGGTCCAAGAACTTGGTGTCCAGGGGAATGTTCTTTGGCACCTCGGTTAGACCTGAATACAGGACCAATCAAAATGCAGAAGGGAATAATACTCCATTAAATTTTTCCATGGTGAACACCCTAAAAAACAGTTTGTTTTCAATGGACAAGCTTTTAGGATATCCTAGTCAGACATAAACCTTGGAAAATAAATAGTCACTGTGTGTTTTAAAAACCTCCATCAGGCCTAAACATGAACCAAATCACACTCCCACACAATCTTAAATGAGCACTTTGGGCCTTCTCGTCTATTATTTTAATGAGAGGTGGACATAGACACAGCCATGGAGGTCACACAGAGACGTCAAAGCTGCACATAACTAACATTACTGATTGTTACTTACAAAGACATGTCAGATGGGGACACCAGATGTTTTCCATCTGGTTTCCATTTGACAGAAGTCACAACGGATGTGACTTAAATACCGTCAGCAAAATCACACATCAAATAAAATGGAGACCGACACAACCCTGACACATTGAAACAAAATACAAGCTTTGTGTGTGTTAGTGTGTGAGTGGTGAAGCAGCAGTGCCAAGTGTCTTAATTGTGGCTTCTTTGTGACAGAAAACACCTGCTAAGAACTAATGAAGAAGTAGAGAAAATGTGTAGTTAACGATGTCGTTGTCAAGCATAAACACCAAGAGCTGTTATGGTTAGGGTTGCTTGTGAATATTGTTTACCAAGCAATAAATTCATTAAGGCCAAGAATGGCTTACAAAAAGCAGACAGCGTTAAGACATACAGTATACCTGCATTGTTCCATTTAGAGATCTCTTTTGAAAAATGACTCAGCAGACGCACAAACACAGCAACCAGTGATCATTAACAAGACCACATCACAGAGGACATGTGGATGAATGTATCAGATGTGGTCAGTGGCGTAGACAGGCCACGTTAAGCCAATTCCAACCAGTTCCAACCTCATCTGGTCGACGACCATGATGCAACCAGACCTGCTGGTGAGAGAGGACACCAGCTGTCCCACTGGGATCCCATTTTCCACCAACCACATCTGTCCCACAGGACTCTACCCAGAGTTGTCCATCTAGAGTTAAGTTTAGATATATGGCTTTGGCTGTACTGTGCCACACCCTCCACGTCACCACACAGGATCAAACCCTCAGCAGCCCCTCTGACATTCTGTACAAACCACGTCCACGCAGTGCTGAGAGATCTGGTGCAGTGGCTGAGGAGGCTTGGAACTTTAAAGTTTAGCCTTATGCAAGAAGCTAAAGCAAGATTTTGCCATCAGAGAGCAAAGATAAATTAATTTAAGTTGTAGATGTAACATCAAGTTTTAATCCTAGGTATACTAATTATAAACCAAACTCAGTCTATGGTTTTTTCACGTTGTTACAGCTGCTGTAAAGGTCTCTAAAGGTGCATATTGTGACCAGGTGGATTGATGTGGAAATATTAACCTTCTAGCCAACACCTACAGCTTTCCAGATGCATCATGCAAGCTGTACTGAAACCTGCCTGCCTGCATCAAATCTAACAGACATGATAAACAAACCTGAAAAATCTTTCACCCACACCCTGATTAACTGGATCCCTTTAACCCTCTAAACTCCAAACCTCAAACCACAGCGCGTCACCCGCATCTGCCACAAATCTCAAAGCCTTTACCACAAACTGACAAAACTAGCACCCTCTTAAACCTCAGCGCCCCTCAACACAAATGCCTGACATCATGCTGGGAAGCACATTTAGGGGAGACAGACGCCACCGCCAAAATACAACTGTTTTAAATAAGCACTCGACATCTCGGAAATTATACGCTTCCACATTTACCCGCAGCAGAGAGACCAGGGACAGTAAATATATAGAGCTTGTAAAATGATGATTCGACAAAGCCATTATGTCTAAACACAGACAGCTTATTAGAGTTATATAGCCAGCAGTATAATGTGAGGAATCTTAATATCCGTAAATAAGACTGAATGTAGTTTATTTGGTCCTGTAAGAATAGACAGAGGAAGCATAGCATGCACTTATAATATCCAGAAGAAGGAAGCAAATGTTTCCATTCAAGCATATAAACACTCAATTTAAGTTGCAGACCAAAAAATCTAATTTTGAGGTAGATATATTTGTGGGTAAACGACAGAGCTTAATTTTTTTGTATCCATTATTTAACTATTGAATATTCATAACCCTCATCCTTATCCTATCACATCAACACAACCTTGGTCTCTATCGATCTTCTTCCATCTTTAAACTTTAAACTTACTCATTCTCCTCCTCTTTTTGGTTTACCATTAAAAATCCCGTCTAAGTCCCAAAAACACCATGAAACAGCTCTTTAAAAACAGTGATTAAACTTTTCATCTCCTCCGATCAAAGTGTCCCCTTTAGTCTTTCATTTTACCTTCCTCTCTCCCTCTCTTAATCCCTTTCCATCTCTCTCTCTCTTATTTTCTTTCCTCTCTCCTCTCCCAATCTGCATCTATGCACAAAGTCTGAAACACAAAATCTATCACCAAAGACATGCCTTTACTTGATAAAATACACCAGCTTTATTCCAAGGAAGAAATTTCCTCTCTTAGATAATACACCAAATAAGGGACTTTATTCCCCTGGAGCTGTGAAAGTCATGCAAGGCTCAGGTCATGCTCACTCACTCTGTCATTCACTCTGTCACTCATCTGCTTTTTTTATCTGAACCTCTTGACACACACGCACGCACGCACGCACGCACGCACGCACACACGCACACACACACACACACACACACACACACACACACACACACACACATACACACACACACACACACTTAACGATGACAAAGCATCACAGACATGCATCTTTCTCTCTGACACATTCTCACTGACCGAGGTCAGAACACTGGACGACCCTGAGCCGACAGTGGCAGCCAAAGGGGCACACAGGTATGTCGGGGGGGAGGATCTCTTCTACAGCCGAGCCTTCTTCCTCATCCCTCATCATTGACATCATCCCGCCACTGTCCATGCTGTCCATGGCAAAATCCCAGAAGCCTCTCTGCTCGAAGGGCAGGGCCGATGAGGTGGAGAGCAGCCGAGCCACGCATAGCAACAGCAGTAGGGTGCAATGCTGCAACATCTTTCACTTATGCACCTGAGAAAACACAAGAAGAAAGGACAGCAAAATCAGTTTTATTGCACATTAAAGTAAACAGCTTTAAGTTGCCAGTTCCTTATGTACAACAGGTAAAATGAATGCAGTCTGATATAACAGCCCAACATACATGTTAAAGTCATGAAGGTTGTTATGTTCAGTTTTTGTTGAAACTGATTTAGAGAGCTGTCCATTTAACTCCATTGTCATTTTAGAAAATTTGATTTATATTGCGTTACTTATTATTATTTGCCATGTCATTTTGTCCACCCCATTTATATCCATGGGAGTAGACAGGAATATGCACAAGACATTGAACTGTCTGGGATGTCAAAAATGACAAAAAAAGGAAAAGTACATGAGCAAGGCTGGATAACCCGCAGACAAAGCAGGCGACTGTCCTGGGGCCCTACCCTTGGGGCCAAAAACGTTTTTAATCCAGATGTCCACATATTTTTACAGATGCACAGACAACCTGGGACCGAGGAGGGCAAATAATCATGCTACCATGTATAGTCTGTTGTGTGTATTGTACTTAATGGGAACATGTGGGTGACAGGGTTCATGTGCTTCACACAGAGAGTACGAGGCTGTGTGTGTGTGTGTGTGTGTGTATGTGTGTGTGTGTGTGTGTGTGTGTGTGTGTGGTGGGGTGTGGTGTGTGGTGTGTTGTTTGTGTGTGGGGAGTAGTGATAAATGCCATTAAATTATTATAAATGATCTGCTTATCCTTAATTATAAAGCCCAACTGTTTATACCACCCTAACAGGAAGAACTTACCAGGAGTTGATTCTGGGAGTTGACTCTGGGAACAAAAGTCCCTTAAACCACCAGAAAATGTCACTGTCTGCTTCCTGCACACCGAGTCCAATCCCAAGAGAGTAGGTCACTTCTCACTAACCAATCGGATATTGTTGAGGACATCACCTCAGCAGTGGAAAAATGTATTCCTACAACCGAGCCTCCTACAACAAAGCCGCCATTCATTTAGAGGGGAAACTGGTGGAAGAGCGTCTGTGTGCATGCATGTGTTTGAGTGTGTACGCATGTCATGAAACACAGACTCCATGATGTCATAGCTGTGCACACACACACACACACACACACACACACACACACACACACACACACACACACACACACACGTACACACACACACACACACACACACTGCTGATTGAGGTCACCAGACGTGTGAGCATGTGTGTGTCTGTGTTTGTTTGCTTGGTTTATCCTGACTGACCTAACTAATACCTCCACCTCCACTAATACCGCCACCCTCTCTTCCCTCCTACTCAATCTAAGGTTGGGTTCCTAGAAAACCAAATTATTACCAGGCCAATTAATCCTCACAGCGCAAAATCGTGACTCTTAACCTGAGGCTAATCCTACCAAAGCCCAGTTCTACACTGGACCCTGGGGTGACCTAAAATCCTATAATCTCTAACCTTTTGGTGTTAATTCCCTTCTATGATCCCCAGCTTTTTAATCCTACAGATGGCTGGGGAGTCATTGATTCCAGTGGTTGGCATTTAAAAGGTCTTTCCAGTGGAGATAAAGATCCTGTCGCAACACAATCATGTTTTCTTCGGAAGAGGAGAACAAATTTTGGCTTTCAGCATTATCAGGACCAAGAGATGGATGACGAGAAGGAGCAGGGGAAAGAGAGATGGGGGAAGAGAGGGAGGAGAGGGAGGAATAACGTCACAAAAAAGGAGTGAAGGTTCAAGTGAAATCTTGGACGGTGTGTTTCGTAGTTTGTACTGCATCAAAACAACTGGAAATTCAATGCATCTTGTCCCAAGCCTATTCTACTTAACTTGAAATCATTGAAACGCTTGCTTCATCTTTGCTCTGCCCGTCTGGCGGCACTGACTGTTCACAAGACTTTGAATGGTCTAAAAGGCAGAGAGTCCAATAACAAAGCGTGTGAGGGGGATCTCAAGGGCTTTTTGATGTTGGGAAAATGCTTCTCATTCCACACTCTGAAAAAAAAGTTGTTTATACTCATACTGATCCTTTAAAATACAAAAGTAGAGCCTGAACAAAAACACTCCATAAAGAAGAATGTGGTCAGAGTATGCATCACAGCGTGTGAGTGATGAATTATCAACACATGCTTATCAATTCATCTTCAACTCTTACTGACTATTCATAACCTTTTAAGTCCTGAATCATCATTTGAAAGTCATCCATTTTCAGTCTGTGACCATTGCATTTAAAGTTAACTCTATTCAAAGGAATAAAAAGTATTACTAATGCACATTAAAATATGTAAAACAAAAAGCCTTTGCATAAAGTAGACCGGGTCTGAATGCATGAATAACAGGCCCCTGCAGTCTGCTCCCTGCATTAAAAATAGCAGTCAAATTATACCATTTTGCAGAAGAAAAAACACCACTGGCCTTGGCTTGGTCAGAAGAATGCTACGGAAAGGACACAACGAGGGCATATATAGTCAGTATCACACAATGACACGCAACAAACAAAAGAGCTGGAACATAGAAGCCACCAGACTTATTTATAATTTCTGCAACTTGAACTTTGCAAAAGGGAGGATTAATTAGTATTGCAAATCTAAAAATGTAGCACCCTTGCTCCAATTTGTGGAGTGTGCAATGATTTGTCAAGATGTGGAAGTGGATGGAGATTTGTAAGCAGAGGTGTTGGGTACAATGGATGAAAAATGAAAGGGAGACAGGAACTATAGTTAATCATCATCTAGGAATGACAGACTAAGACTTCTATGAACACAACATGACGATAAGACTAAACTACATCCCAAATTTAAGCAGCCTCTCTGGCTGTAATGACCACTTATGTCTGGCCATTGTGTGTTAGTACAAATTCCTCTCCTCTGCTTCCAGTTAAGCTGTGAGCCACCAAACATCCGGTCTGAGACGAAAAACAAACCAAGAGCTTCAATCTTAATTGTTATTGCCTCGGCTCTCCTCTCATCCAAAGGCCAAAAAGTGCTTTAATGGATGGATGGATGGCTCTGCTATTCTCACTGTGTTTTGTCTCCGAGGTGCTGGGGAGTGAATGTGGGGGGCAGAAGAAGGAACAAAATAAGGCTAGAATGACAATTATGAGGCAGACAGAAAGAAAGAGTGGGAGTTGTGTGTCGGCGGTGGTGAGAAGGAGGTGAGAGATGAAGCTGCAAAAGATACAGGGAGGTGAATATAATCAACGCTTGCAATCAGTGCTGTCTTTGCTGAACTACGTGGGCAAAAGTATGTAGACAAACCAGTGCAAATGCATACTTTTTGACATCGGTCTTTAAGTTTAAATTGACATAAACTGTGATATACAAAAACACCTTTGGCATGAATTGGAATGCCAACCTCAAGCCAGGCCTTATCTCTCAACATCAGTGCCCCACTAGTTCCCTGATGCCAAGATCAAAAATCTTGTGAAAGTCCTCCCCACAAGAAAGGAGGCTGTAATGGCAGTTGATTAATGCCTATACGCTTTTGAAAAGAGATGTTCAACAACCACATGTGGGTACAGTGTTCAGTTGTCCACATGATTTCTTGCCACAGTCCATAATTCTAAATCATCTTAACATTTAACGAGATGGCGAGGAAGTCGGGAGGAAACCAAGGAGGAAGTCCCCCTTCTTTGCCAAAGGTGTGTCAGCTCTCTCAGACACAGACACACACACACACACACAGAATACGACTTTATTAAACAAAATTTATGTGACCTCTAAAGGTGGATGAAACTGTCATAACAGGCAACAGAAGACAGACACTTTTATGAAGATATGAATTGCTGTGGTGCAAGAGCAACAAGGAAGATATGAGACAGGATTCAGGGATGGATGCAGACTGACCCGGTGTCAGTGAAAGGGTATTAGTTGTTTGAGTTTCCCACACCCAGCTTCTGAGATTAGCTTTACATTTCCTACATGCACTATCCATCAAGTGCTGGGTACTTGTCAGCCCTCACATGTGACTAGACTTCCCACAAGGCAGTCTTTGCCCTTGTCAACCTAAACAAACATATATTTAAGCTATATGCTTTTTTGTGCTGCCAAGAACAATCATCTCAAGATACATGACCGCAGTCGAGAGAAAGACAATCACTGTTACTTTCCGCCCAGTCATACATACAAGCCCACTTTCTTTTGACTCACATGAATTGTTGCCACCTTTTCTCCACAGCAAGTTTTATAGCTGTGAAATCATCACACAACCCCTTTTATCACTGCATGTTATGTAACTGCTGTTATTATCTGTCTGTGGCAAATTTTTGACACCACAATGAGCCACAAATTCCAAAATCCACTAAGCCTTACATTATTGATCAAGTCATAAAACGCTAGCTCATTATATCTGTGTATTTATACTCAGGAGCACATCAGCTCTGCTCCTTAGACTGCATTGGCAGAGAAGAGTTAAGGTGGGGCAGAGAGCTCACCAAAACTGCCAGCTGGCTCAACAAAGCTGGTATTGGCAGCCGCCACGTCAACGCTCACTGGTGTTCACAGGGTTTCTCAAACGGATCACCGTGCTGACTGAGCACAAAATATCTGACATGGCTTAGCATTGTGTTGCAGAGAATACAATCTAAATTTTAAACAACAAACAGGATCCAAGCTGCAATAAAGTCTGACACCTAAAATAAACACAAACGTAAAATTCGCACAAATGCGCACACACACACACACACACACACACACACACACACACA
>NC_045739.1:8520713-8522912 GCF_008692095.1 Etheostoma spectabile
CACACACACACACACACACACACACACACACACACATGCATGCATGCATATGTAAACCATATGTTTAATTTGGTCTCAGAATCACAATCCACCTCCAAAGTAATCTGGTTATTTGGCCAAACTCCCTCACTTTCTTATGCCATGTCTCCTTCTCTTCATACATGTGACACACGTACACACTCTAAATTCATGTACTCTTTAGACACACAGGCTGTTAGTGCTAGGCGGGTCCGGTAGAAGCGTTTGGGTGGAGTTAACTGCCCCAGCGGCTGTAATTTGGTGACTGCTATCCCTAAAAAAGGAACAGTTTGGCAGCTTCTCTGATGCCGCCAAGCTTGGATGTGGTGGCAAGCTGCCTAAGGCTGCAGAGACGAAGCCTAACCAGAGCAGAACAAAGAGCAGAGCAATGCAGAACAAAAAAGGGCCATGTCGGACAAATGACCTGAAGATCCACGTCTGTGACCAGATGAGTCTCATTTAAAGAATGTGGAGTATTTTAAAGTTTGTGCCATTTATAAATGGGCAATAAATAGAATGAACATTTTTTATTTTTTTTCAAAAACCAAAATGGAACGATCAGTAAATTGTATCCTCAAAACAGGGCAAAGACAACATTTCCTGAGTTTGAATTTAACTTGAATTTAAATTGTAAGAGTAAGGGAATATTTTCACACTCAAACCAATCAATAATGGTAAAACAACACTCAACAGTGGCAAGAAGCTACAGGGATAATGTGAGTTTTTTTTAGAAAAAATTATGATGAGACGGACAAGTGAACGCAAGGCAGCAAGAATCAACAAAACAGACAGACAAGCAGGTGTAGGGTAGTCAACCCACTGGCTGGCTAATTGGCAGACAGCCTAAAAGGTCAGGAAACAGACAGATGTAGACCATAATTTTCACTGTCTGACCATCAACTCCACAGTCAAACACTGCTTGCTCTGTCTTTGTATGGTAAGGTAACTCAGTTAAATACACTGGTAGAAATGGCTCATACATGTTAGTAAACTATTGCTGGACAAGAAGTCATCAGCACAAGACAGAATTGGGCCACAGACGTTAAAAGCTCCTTCCTGTGAAGGACTTTATGTTTGTTTGCATCATATTATGTGACAAAAATAAAACATAGAAAGCTGGGATAATCTCCCTGCCAAATAAAGTTTCTCAGGCCACAGTTCTCTCAACACATATCAATCTGAACGCTGAGTGTATATACAGAGGCTGAATTTTAGGGTAGTGCAGCTGTGTACCAGAAGTGGGTTGACTTGATAGGCATGTTTCACTATAATTATTCTACCTTAATGATGATGCAGGGATGGACTTAAAAGACCCTATAAAGGCTCTGTGTTACATTTAAAGTCTGATGAGAGATTAAGGGTGCGTTGATTTGAGAATAAAGTGAGTGGAAAGAAAAGTTTTGTTTAATTATCGTCTCATCTACTAATGATGGCTCCCAGTGAGCAGTCTTTGGAGACTTGTTGCGCCATCTAGTGTAGCTCTGGAAAAAAGAGCTGATCAAAACATTACAGCATCAGTCGGCCATGCAACAGGTTGCATTAAGTAGCTAGATGATTATACTGATAATAATTTAAAAGTAACAATCATGAGAGGGGAAAAACAAATGAATAAGATACACCTTTAGTAGGTTGCATGTTGTAAACTGTGTAAACAATATGATAACTTTAACTGAAAATGTAAAAGTTGATGACATAAATCATACCAAAGTATAACAAATGTGAAAATATATAACAAGAAGCAGTAGAAGAGTTCAAAGCTACTACAATTCAAATTGTACCAACATCACAACAGTTGAAAAGTTTCTATATGTCACAAAAACTTTGTAATTTCTTCGTATATAATTATTTTGTCAAGTAAAAATCAGCCTAGAAAAGGAAAGGTTGCCCCTTGCCAAGTACAAGACTGAATAGCACAATAAAAACATCACCCCTACCTTATGGACAAAAATAAGATATTAATTCCAAATTCCAAAACAAAAAAGCTTTCTCTTTCTGTGCGTCAGATTATCCTGGAGACTTCTTTTTAAAGTCCTATTTTTTCATCACATTTAGGGATTATTGCAGTATTTCCCTGTGGTCCTCTGATCTCCAGCTGCAGCTCCTCCACCACTGTAAACTGTGTCAGGGCACCGTGTGTGCTCGTTTCAGTCCACACCGAGGAAATGACTGAGAGGTGGGGGG
>NC_045739.1:8522922-8525350 GCF_008692095.1 Etheostoma spectabile
GGGGGGGGGGGGGGGGGGGTCAAGCCCATAAAGTTAACAAGCCAGCCTCCTTTCTCCCCTTTTTGGATGGAGGGAAAGAGTGGGAGAGGCCTGAGTACAGTAGTTGTGTGTTATTATGGCAGGCTACAGTAGGAGTTATGCTGTCTAATATTTCTCCTATGATAATTTGTAAAGTGACATCATGCAAAAATCATAGAAAACAACAGACTTATTGTTACTTTTATGACACCAATAACATTTTACAACATTTTAAAGTTCTTCCTATTAAAGTGTGTTTGTGTTATTTTCGTAAATTCATTAGATACGTTTGAAAAGATTTTGGTGATGTTTCCCTTTCTTTATCTATCTATCTATCTATCTATCTATCTATCTATCTATCTATCTATCTATCTATCTATCTATCTATCTATCTATCTATCTTAAATTGTGTGTATTTAGACTACAGTACACGTCCTAATGTTATCACATTGTTAGTCTGGAAGAAGCTGTTACAGGAAAATCCCTGGTCATACTTCCGGGGAAGTTTTAGTAGTTAATACTTGTCTGGAAGGATTTTTTTTTTTTTATGATGTTTGCTGAGTCATACCTAATTCTTCTTTTTAAACCAACCACTATTTAATTGCATAACACAGAGCAACACATTTTGCTCAGATTACTGGGAGAGAACATGGTGATACCACGAGCTCCACCAAAATCAGGAAGAAAAATGTATTTCTAGGGCTGTGATTATAAAACATCATCTTCTCACAGTTTTCCAATATATTTTATTTTGGCAGGATAAAGTGTTCTTTCTCACTGACTCTCTGATTTCCTCCCAGCTCCCAGAGCGAGGCAGCAAGTTTGGCAAGCCACGCCATCTGGGAACTTTCCGACTTTCCGATGTACAAAGTTGCCCACACAGGCGTTTGCAGCTATCTAGGCTACACATTAGCCATAGTCTCTGCTGCTTCACAATCACTTTCCTCATCATTCATATTGATAAAAGGCCTGACAACAATCCTGTACTATTTTTTTTTTCAGTTATAGCTTATGCTTTTCTCTCTCTCAAAGAGCACAGTATCCACAGTTGCAGAAAAGGCATGCAGACCAGATCAATGCCCTGCAGGGGTGTTGGCAAGAGACAGAGTTATGATAAAGGTCTTTGCAGATAACATTCCTCCTTACTCTGCTTCCTCTCTCCCTCATTTTGTAGATTTAGTCCTTGGTTTCTCACTCTTTTTTTCTCTGTCTGCCCGTCTCTATCGCTCGCTCTCGCTGTGGTTCACTTGATTATGGTGTTGGTCTGTAGCTAGAGGGCTTGGCATCCAAATTAAACTCTTTTTTGTCCTACGAGTGTTCAGCTAACGTGTCTCTAGCACATCCACTTGTTAGCGCTTGAGTAGTTGCTGCCATAGAGTGTGCATGCATGTGTGTGTGTGTGTGTGTGTGTGTGTGTGTGTGTGTGCGCCTGCATGCGTGTCTGCTGGTGCAAGATGGAGTCGAGAATAATTTTTGAAGTATTGACTGTGTTTCTGGATTTGGATTTCAGCCCAATCAATGTTTACTTTGTAGTCATTAATATTGCTGGATATCAAGGATGAGCACAGCAGGGCTGATGGCCGAGCAGTTAGTTCTCCTGTACCCTGCAGTAAGCACATTCTTGTTGACCCCAAATAGTTGACCCTTAACACTGGAATCCAATCTCATGTTCTAGCAAGAAACTGTTCTCACTCTTCCACCCTCCAGCCTTCTACTTTTCTTGTTCCATCTGCCTATGTGTGATGCTCATGGGAGTCAGAAAAAGACATTCTTTTGCCGTTTTTTTCTGTGTGTGCACCAGAGATGGGTACTCAAGTCTGAGACTCGGACTGGAGTCACACTTAAGTCGCACAAAGCTGACTTCAGACTTGACTTGCAACCCGACTACATGCAAGGTGTGTGTTACCAAGTGAAATGATGCTGGATGAACAAGGTAGTCCTTCATCAGGCATCTCAAAACACACCCACATACAGGTTAGTCACTTGCAATGTGAAAAATACGTTACATTTAGCATATATCGTCACAGGTAACAAGCTAACCATCGCAAAGTGTTTTGCTAACAAACACATTGTGTCTTTATAGTTGTTTCCATTTGATGTGACAGACTTAGGTTAATATTTCACCAGGTCTGAGGGCTTGAAGGATGTGTTAAGTAGACCCCATGAAGTTCTCCTACAACTGATTTTAATACTGTACTGTATGGATGATAGCTACAAGACATGCTTTGAATTCATGAGATTTAACAATACAGTTTTAGGGACAGATCAGGTGGCCAGACTTGAGACTTGACTTGGACTCATTGCAAAAGACTTGAGACTTGACGTAGACTTCCAAAAAATGACTTGTGAACATCTCTGGTGTGTACTATTGCTTTTGTTTTATCAGCCAGAAACCCCCCCCCCCCCCCCC
>NC_045739.1:8525360-8535102 GCF_008692095.1 Etheostoma spectabile
CACACACACACCAGTCCTCCAATAACAAACACAGGAAGCTGCTGTCGCCGGGTAGAACAGAAAGAACATGGGAACAGAAAAGCACTATGCCGCTCTACGGGCAACCTCTTTGACAAACGGGCTCTTGGTTCAGCTCAACAGGATGCAAAACATCTGTTGGGTTTGATGGGACTTAATATTTTAACTATGTCACACTCAGTATGATGGTTGGCACTGAAATTTGAAAATACCCCATGTGTCAAGCTTTGGACTTAAGGATTTAAGATCCAAGTTAGAGCATCCATCTGTGCAAAAATACAAAGAAGGAAACTGCAAAAAGAGATTTGATACTGTTTCAAGTGGCTCTGCTTGTACGTGCAGGAACTACAGCATAAATGTGAATGTGTAGTTTCTTAGACAGTAATGTGCTGTTTGCAAAATGACTGTACAATTATGTAAAATGGAGACAGCACCACATGCATAAGACTGAAAACAAAAATCTAACATGTGATTACACGCCCAGGCTGATAGTGAAAAGTAGAAAAGTGTGTGTGTGTGTGTGTGTGTATGTGTGTGTGTGTGTGTGTGTGTTCATATTACACATTCAAACCATGCATGTACTTTTTTCTCATAACCTTGTTACATTTGTCAGCTGCTTTGTCTCAATAACCCAGCTTCATTCTCTCTCTTATTAACTGCCTATCTCTTTCTTCTTTCCTTCCTTTGAGTGAGTGTGTTTGTAACTGTAGCGTCTGAAGGGGAACTTCTGTTCTTCATTTAGAGCTGCATCAATTAGAGCTGCACTCTGCTGTCTGTTGAAAACTTATACCTGGAGCCAGAAAGGGAACACAGCAAGTGCACCGCCTGTAAATTACGACTTCATACTGAGCATGACTCAACATTTATCATTTTAATTATATCCATTACTCTAACTGACATACAGTGAAATGTATTGTGCCTTTGCATGGGTGGATGAACAAATTAAAGAGACTACTGCACTTTCATCAGCCTTCATAAAGTATTTTGTTGTTTTTTTTGTGTGAGTGAGACTGCAAATACGTACATCATGTTTGTTGCAGCGTTGGGTGTAAAGCATCTGACTACAGTGTGAATCGAGGCGTCTACACATTGTCAAGTTCACTTTACGTTGAACTGAGTTTTTGGTAATAATACAGAATGAGAAGAGGAAGTTGTTGTTTCAGAGAAAACAATAAGAGAGATTGCAATAGGGTTTGTGTTTTTTTGTTGTTGCTCTGTTATGATTTCCGCATGACTTTGTTAAGGGTATCTACCACAAAAATGCTATGGGCAAGGCTCTCATTTAATGTCACATTCACATAACAGAGACAAAATCATAAATATGTTGAGACAGAAGAATGGTGCATTGTTAGCTATTTTGTTCTTTAGGGGCGAGGGACAAACAGCAGAAGAAAGCGAGATACAGTTGTGCTGATATACACACAGCAAGAGAAAGAGAGAACATTGCAATCTGATCTCACTTTGTCAACAAGGTTGACAGGACACCAGTGGCTTTAGTTCCCAAACGGAAAAAAGAATTTTAGCTCTCTGTCTCCTTTCCTTTTGATCTTCTAGCCACATCTTATTGGATTCAACTAGACCAGGGGTCTACGTTTTCCAGGCCAAGGACCCCCAAACTGATGGCGAGATGGAGCGGGGACCCCCTAATTATATATATTGTATAAAATTGTGTTATATCAAACTGGTCCTATAGTGCCATGTGTGCATTGATGACTAAAGACATCTTCTGCCTCCATTTATCTGTTTACACAGTGTGTTGAATTCATGTTAATGTGTATTTAAAGACATTTCAATAGTGAAAAAATTGCAGGGGGGGGGGGGGGAATATAAAAAAAGTCTAATCAACCAAAACTTTCGCGACCCCCATGCAGTACCTCCGCGGACCCCCTGTTGAAGACCCCTGAACTAGACCGATTCAACTATGAACTGCTGCTCTTCTAATCTTTCGCTGATCAGCTCAGAGACTTTCTAAGATCAATCACTGTACTGTGCCTAAAAAGTCAGTGCGTTGTTTGTCTTTTCTTCGCTTCATGGTGTGCCACCAGGTTCCTTGCCTTTTTCCATGTCTTCCCTTTTTGCAATATCTACTCTATATCCATGACATTCCACTTCCGGGGTCATTCCGTTGCCGCCGAAAAATTTGCCGGATTTCACTCATTTAGGCCGGATATCCGTTGCCTTGGGCTTCGTTTGTGTTGGCATTTTAAACTCCGGTCAATTTAGGAGGACTATGGTTAACCTTTCTCGGATCTCTGCAGGGTAAATCCAGAAAGCTAGCTAGACTAGCTGTGCAATCTGAGTTTTCTGTTGTACAACTAAAACCACCTTTGAACGTACGCATGTTCCATCAAAATAAGTTCCTTCCAAGCCTGTTTTGCAGAGGCACCACAGCTTTTCTCCGGTGCCCATGACGATTGTGATTGGTTTGAAGAAATGCCAATAAACCAGAGCATGTTTTCCTCCCATCCCCAAATGCTACATGGAGTAATGCGAGACTACCTTCCTGCTAACCCAAATAATGGGCAGCCCCACTCCCATCACACACATACTTGCACCCCAATTACTGTTCATAATCCTACAGTGACTTACGTCACCTTTACAAGCACCCCTCACAGTCAGAGTGAGTAGTTGTGTAACCCTCTCACCAAAAGCTCATTGTATGAATAATACTTGGCCAGCTGTAAACAGAGCCGACTCACATAAGTAGCATGATACGGAAAACACTTCAAAGTCCTATGTGTTTAAAATACACATTAAAACGCTAGGCTATTTGACTTGACTCTCACTATCTGCTCAACTTTGCTCTATTCTACACCCTTGTGTGTTTTTTTTCTTCTCTTCTTCTTCTCCTCGTGATTCCACCCAGGTCAACCGGAAATCTCCCACAGGTCATCTCTTAACTGCAAATAACTGTCTGAACAGAATAATAATTCTTATTTGTTTCAATACATGTAATGCACTTTGACATCAACCAAATAAAAGTTATGCATCTTAATAATGACTCATATATTGATGGGAAAAAAATAACTGGTGGTTATTACACTTGCATTTTTGTTGAGCAGCGAGGTGTGGATGTTTATGTTGGAAGTCATCTGGTGATAGGGAACCTGTGTGATGTTTACATTTTCCTTCCCAGACATTTTCACTTTCTTTCTGGGTCCCCCCTGCTGCAGTCCCAAGATGTGATTGCTTCATGACCCTCCACCAGTATCCCTGTCACATGCAAAAACCCTTACATTATTTCTACTTACCCTGATTAAAGGCTCCTCCAGCACACAGTCCACAGTCCCGGACCCAGACCCAGACTAGAGACATAGGTTAATCCATTTTAGTCCTCATTTTTTCAAAAGTATAACTTAAATACTTTATACTTGCAAAAAAAGCAGATCTGGATTCCACTGCAATTTATTATCCTTTTACACTTCCAAGAGCATTTTACATAATGGTTATTTCCATTACTGTGCAAATTACACATTTACTTTAATGCATACAAAAACATTACAGTCATTGTGAGATGTGAAAGATAAAAGACAGGGTTAAGGATGATAACACGATAGCACTGACTAACTAAGCAAACTACCCAATACAGCTATTTTTCTGTAAACCCGGCCTTTAGAAAAAAAACCAGAAAGTATTGAGCAGCTGCACATAAGCATGATAGACATGCGTATATTGTAGTTATGTATCTGTCCTCATGTCCGTCCCACTGTGTAGTCTATTGGTCATTTGAGTGCCCCTGTTGCGGGTAGAGGACCAGTCCCTGAGCATCAGTAAGACAGGAAAAGGCATTTGGGGGAATCTTCTCCATCTCCAGCAAATTATTTTCCAAGTGGATCGAAGTCAAGGTGGAGCCAGAATTGCGAGGGTGGCACACTGCCCACTGCCTCACCAGCCTGCAACCACAACATACATACCACTTAAATTTAGGCATACTTTGTCTGCTGCGTTTTGCACTTTTCCTTCCACAAGTGCTAATTTGTTGTTTCCCTAAATGCACAAAGAACTGCATAAAGCTGTTAGATTAAAGAGGACACAGAGTCTGGTACAGTTCACAACAATAATGAAAAATAGCTTTGCCAACAATAGTTATTGTCTTCATCTTTATGCTGATGAGGACTGTTGTGAAATATGAGTTTGAATAAATGTATCTGCATAAGAATGTGCAGAAATATTGCTTCTTTGCCAAGCTCCTTAGAGTCATTTCCAAAGGAAGCTGCACCAGCACAGCTAGTGTTATCAGGACAGGGTTGAGTAAAAAGCAAACATGCATAGCTCATCCCTGAATTATAAAAATCACATTTGACTTCTGAAAATTGTTTGGAAAGAGGCAATTCTACCTGATCTGGTTGTTGTCCAGTCTCAGTACCTGCAGGTTCTTAAACTGTCGAACACAGCGAGGGACCTCCCCCAGACGATTGTTGTCCAATAGGAGCTCTCCAAGTGAGCGGTATGTTCCGACAAAAGAGACTCGTTCCATACCCTCATTGCTCAAGACATTGTGGGACAGACTGAGGGACTGTAGATTGGACCGCATGTGACGGAACGTGAAGGCAGCAATGTGACTGATGTTGTTGTGTTGGAGGGTCAATTTACGGAGATGGCGAGGAAGATTCATTGGGACAGATGTAAATCTGTTATAGGACAAGTCCAAGGCCTCCAGGGACCTGAGTAGATACCAACAGACAAATTGGGAATCTCAGTCAGATATCTACAAGAAGACCTTCAAATGAAAATTTGACTTTTAGATATTTTTAGCCGTCCAAGCTGCTGCACTCCAGCCTGGACATTATTTTGGTCCAGACTGAAATATCTCAACAACTATAAAATGGATTGTCCCCAGAGGATCAATCCCATTGACTTTGGTGATCCCCTGACTCTTTTGCTAGCACCACCGGTAGGTCAGAGTTTTCACTCATCCTGTGAAATATTTAACATCTATGGATAGATTTGCACAAATGTGGTTCAGACATTCATGGTTAGTAGACGATGTATATCCTGAATACTTTGGTGATCCCCCAACTTTAACTCTAGTCCCACCTGAGGTTGGCATTTGTGTTTTTGAGTGAAATGTCTCAACACCTATTGGTTGGATTGCCATAACATTTGGTACACCCATTCAGGTGAAATTCAGGATGAATTCTAACAACCTTTCAGTTAGCAGCACCATCAGTTCAGAATTTCACATAGTCCAATACTTCAGTTTATGACAAAATGCTTGCAAAACAAATTACCTTCCTATCAGCCCAAGCTTTACTCTGTGTTTAGTGCTAAGTAAAAAATGTTAACATGCCAATACGCTAAAGTAAGATGGTGATCACGGTGAACTTTACACACGTGCTTAACATTAGCATGTTTTACAGGACTCTAGATTAGATATAATAATGGATGTCCACTTCCACTCTGATTTAATGACAGACTTCATGTTTTACAGTTAATGGACTCCTGCATAGCGCTGTCAGGGAGGCAGGAAGTCATGAGTGCAGAGTGTGAGGCTCGGCTACAGGGGAATCAGGGGGAGCAGCGGGGGGGGATACAATGTGGAATACAATGTAAGAGATCAAGGCAGTTTGATATGGGGCGCCGTTTGTAAAGCGGCTCGTGCTGAAAATAACAGCACCATTTGTCACATTTAGCTTTAAATAATGTTTAAAAAAATGGTATGAAATTTTGAGGGTCACTTTCTTGCACATTTACAACAATATTTGTCAACTTGGAAATATTTTAAATAGTTAAACCAAATATAAATGTTACACCTAAATGTAAAGTTAAATCTATATGCTAAATCTAAATCTAAATGTTAAATCTAAATCTAATGTTAAATTAAATATAAATGTTAAATCTAATATAAATCTAAATGTTAATCTAAATATTAAATCTAAATCTATGTTAAATCTAAATCTAAATCTAAATGTTAAATCTAAATATTAAATCTAAATCTAAATGTTAAATCTAAATCTAAATGTTAAATCTAAATCTAAATCTAAATGTTAAATCTAAATGTTTCGGGTGAAACTAAATATTTAGCTAATATGCAAATTAATGTCGGTAACCGGAAGTACCAAAATAAAAGCTCGAGGAGGATAGTGTATGTTTATTGTGTCAAATAACGAATAAAAATCCTCTCATCGGGAGATATGGACTCTTGAACTTGGATAACCGTGAAAATAACTACCTTTTGTATTTGAAGAGTACTTTGAGTTTTTAGTGTCACTTTTATGAATGGTGTGGGAATTATAGCCACTATAGCCAGCCACGGGGGGGCTCTCTTTGACTGGTCTGTCACGTTCGCTTGCATTAAGGTCAGCAAGAGCCTATCCCCGCCCCCCCGACAAGGCACGGTACTGTTGGCCATGGTCACTCTGCGTAATGTCTAACGAATCCGCGTTAGCCGAGAACATCGGCAGAGCCGTCCTGGTGGCTGAACAAACTTATTCAACAGCGACAGCAACAGCCTCAGGGCCACCTCGGTAAGCATGTTTTCCAAATCACGGAGCTAGCATTGTCTTGTTGTCAAGGTAGTAGCAAATCTCTACTGGCTAGCTACCGTTAGCTAGTTTAGTTAAGTTAGCCTTGACAACAGGGTTGCTAGCTCCGTGGATTTGGAAAACATGCTTACCGAGGTGGCCTGCGGTGGCCCTGAGGCTGTTGCTGTCGCTGTTGAAAAAGTTTGTACAGCCACCGGGACGCCTCTGCCGATGTTCTCGGCTAACGCGGAATCGTTAGACATTTCGCAGTGTCTTGTCAGTGCCTTGTCGGGGGCGCGGGGATAGGCCTTGCTGACTAAGCAAGCGAAAGTGACAGACCAGTCAAAGTGAGCCCCCCGTGGCTGGGATAGTGGCTATAATTCCACACATTCATAAAAGGGACACTAAAAACTCAAAGTACTCTTCCAATACAGTTTTCCCAACACTGTGTTTATTATTTTAGGTAGTTTTTTCACGGTTATCCAAGTTCAAGAGTCCATATCTCCCGATGAGAGGATTTATATTGTTATTTGACACTAAACATACACTGACCTCCTCGAGCTTTATTTTGGTATTCCGGTTACCGACATTAATTTGCATATTAGCTAAATATTTAGTTTCACCCGAAACATTTAGATTTAACATTTAGTTAGATTTAGATTAACATTTAGATTTAGATTAACATTAGATTTAGATTAATATTTAGATTAACATTTAGATTTAGATTAGATTTAACATTAGATTAGATTTAACATTTAGATTTAGATTTAATATTTAGATTCAACATTTAGATTTAGATTTAGATTTACATTTAGATTGATTTAATATTTAGATTTAACATTTAGATTAGATTAACATTTAGATTTAGATTTAGATTTAAGATTTAGATTTAACATTTAGATTTAGAGTTTAGCATATAGATTTAACATTTAACATTTAGGTGTAACATTTAATATTTGGATTTAACTATTTAAAATATTTCCAAGTTGACAAATATTGTTGTAAATGTGCAAGAAAGTGACCCTCAAAATTACATACCAGTTTTTTAAACATTATTTAAAGCTAAATGTGACAAAATGTTGCTGTTATTTTCAGCACGAGCTGCTTTACAAATGGCGCCCCATAGTTTGAGGGGGAATTTGTGGCTGAGTGGGTGATAAGGGGTGTACGAATGTTTGGTTTGTGGGAATGAAAATGACAGTCATAGAGGCAGGAGCAGATTTCAGGAGTGAGGATGCAGTAAAGGGGTTCAGTGTCTTTGTTATAAATTCCAACACAGCTGTTGTAAGTTTACAGCACAGCTCACTGCGGGAGAGGAACCTCATTTCCTTTTCTTCCACAATTCATAGACCACATTAAATTGCCAATGGACTCAGAACAACCTAAGCTGACCAACCAATGACCACATATTGAAGTGAAATGGGGACCAATGAGGTTAAAAAGAGTGAAGGGTTATGGATGTAGGAGATGCTTGAACTGTCTGACTGATATCTTGATGTCTCAGCATTTCTGCTCCTGGTAAAGGTGACTTACAGCAAGACCTTTGCATTTACTCGCCTATCTTGAACTTTGCAACTGGTATTTCCATGAGATAGATTATGTGTGTCAATGAGAAGGGGTTAAAATCCCTAAATCAATCAAAACATTCAAAAAGCTACTTCTGATCATTTGTCAGCATCATAGTAAATGTCGTGATTAACATGAGGACTTCCACCCCCTTAGTTGGGTCAAACAAGGTCCACTATAGACTTCATGAAACCTGAGGTTGGTTATATGTGTCTCTGCTTAACAGAGGTGTTTTAAAACTTCACATTAATACAACCATAAATGTTTTACTGAAAAGACCGGGGAGGGAGCAGAATGACAGATTTAACTCAAAACACACAAACACGAGAGCCAACACTCACTGGCCACACTACAGGCTTTTTGTCTTCCCTATATGTGTTGTTGCAGTTATGGATTGCTGTGAAAATGTGGTTTCTGCTTGAAATTTAAACATTGAAATATATTGCCCTGTCAGCTTCTCAGTACCAGTTCAAACCAGTTGTGAGCTGCTGATTTGTATTCTAAATCTTTGCAAGGAAGCTCAGCAGCAGTCCACCACTACTCAGAGCTCCACATGGTATTAATGAGCAGAGGGACACACAACCCTCTCTTCACAGAGTCCACCACCCTCAACACTCCCACTCTCTGGCACCTACACACATGCCTTCACCAACACACACTCATGATGTGATGATGAAAGACTAACGCATGAACAGGCAAACATACATGCTCAGAGATGTGCCAAGAACATGTACTGTATATACAAACACAAGCATATGGATTTGAAAACGCTATTTTCCAAATACTGTATATTCAAACAAATGGGCATACACATAAACTCTCTATCCAAGATTACTTCATTGCTAAAACACTAAAAGTGAGGATTACACAAAACTGTGTTTGTCTGCACAAATGTTTCCATGTTTTTGTGCAAAGCAATGGCAAGGATTAATCAATCTGATGGTCTGCTCATCCTCAGGGTGTTGGGTTCTAATGGCAACCAGCACACAGAGAGGTTTGTACATATACTTCACTGTTCCATCTGTGCCGAGCCCCCCCTGCCAGCACGACACAAGCTGGCTAATGGACTTTGGCAAACTAACCAGGATAGGTAATGTAGCCAGGCAGAGTGGCTGTGCCAAGCAGGCTAGATAGAACAAGACTGAAATGATGGATGGATAAATGGTAGTCAGCTACATCAAGTCAGTATGGTGCAAGCTTCTGTTTGCACAATTTTTTTTTAACCAGTAAACTGATATCTGGAAGTATGTTGGGCCATATGTCACATCTGTTGAAAACAGACTGAAGCACATCTGGAGTCCTTTAAATGCAGGATATGACTTTAACAATTTACTGCAGTGGTACATAATGTATAATATATTTGTGGTTACAGTATAGTGTACATACTTTTTCAGATTGAAAACCAAAGAGGAAACCTCTAAATGAAAACCAAAGATCACTGAAATTGAAATCAGAGGTTTTCATTTAGTATCGGTATGATGCTTCAGCATAGTCTGGTGTGATTTTGTGTGGTGGTGTGTGCATGTGTGCTACTTGTTTTCCCATTTCCATCAATCCATCTTTGTCCGCTTATCCGGTATTGGGTCGCAGCGGGAGCAGCTCCAGCAACCGAGCCACATTAACCAACTCAGACTAAGCATTCCCAGGCCAGTTTGGAGATATAATAAGCGTCCTTGAGTGTTAGAAAGGCGCTG
>NC_045739.1:8535112-8542295 GCF_008692095.1 Etheostoma spectabile
TGTATTATTATTATTATTATTATTATAATCCCTCCATCTAGTCCTGGGTCTTCCCAGTGGCCTCCTCCCAGCTGGACGTGCCTGGAAGACCTCACTAGGGAGGCGCCCAGGAAACATCCTCACCAGATGCCCAAACCGATGGAGTCTCCCTTAGAGACAGGGTGAGAACCACAGTCATCCGTGATGAGTTCGGAGTAGAGCTGCTGCTTCTTTGCGTTGAAAGGAGCCAGGCAAGGTTTTTTTCCCATTAATGTAAGCTTATTACGAACCAATTTGCGCTGGTCTGAAGATAATAAAGCTTTATTCCAACTCCTATCAGGCTCATAACATAATACAACACACACATCTTTGGTGATGCATGCTGACCCCACAGCAATAATAAATCTACGCAAAGGTCCTCTCCAACAACAACCTCTTTGTCAAAGTGGCATGACTAATAAAAACCAAATGTACAAAAAAGATAATTTGATTAGCCAGATTTAATGGCAAATAAGATAAAATGAAATATGACACCACTTGTGTGTCACTTATTAACGCATACTGACAATGTGGTTTTACTGGAACATTTACAAGGCTGATCTTTTTCTAACTTTGTTTGTGTTTCACTATGGGACTCACCTCCACGTAACCAACTATGGAAGCTCCAATGACACCACGTCCGTCCATGACAGACAGGTTGAACTGTGCTAGGGCCACGCCCCATTTTCTAATCACAGTTGACCAGCTCCTTACAAATAATTCTCGCTTTCTTCCCGTGAAGAAACTGTACTAAGCTCCCCCACCGCTTCTAGGCTAGCTTGGTTGGTTAAACAGTTCACAGACGGACTGTTAAGGACTATGTCACTGAACGCAGTTCCCGACCCAGTCTGGATTTGCTGAGTAAGTACAGTACTTAGTTTTTACCTTGTGGTTACACATTATGAAAGCAGTGTCCGCGTCAAGGCAAACTACTCTTTTGTCGGCTAGTTGGTATTTGTTTATTGTTTGCTTAGCTGTGTAATTATTTCACCCTCTGGCTAACACATTACGGTGAGCCTCCTTGGGTTTGGTTAGCATTCGTTTGTTAGCCGGACCGGGTACCTGGCGTGAGCTAATGTGTTACGACAGTCAACGTTAGCTCGGGCTAAACCCTGTGTGCTGATCTTGCCAACAGGCTAGCGTGTCATGACACACCTGCTAAGGTTGTATATTTACGCCGTTTTTCTTCCTTTTCAGTCACCATGTCCTAGTGAGGCTGTGTCCCGCCTGTGCCCCTGTGTGTGTCATCGTTCTCGGGGAGGGACCCTTACCCAATGTGCATGGGTGCTAAACACACTTAGGCAGCGCTGGCTGACCCTCACTCGTGCACCCACTGTGCGTCAATGCCAGAAAAGATACTGGAAAGGCAACTAAGGGTGGCGGTGGCCAACAGTCATGACCCATGTCTGTCGGGAACCACCCCTACAGCCACAAACACAACTCTTCAGTTGCAAGCTACACCTATCTGGGCGGACATCATGGACGAGGAGACGCCGGACATGCCTCCACTTTGCGAGTACCTCCTCGAAGTGGAACCGGGCTGTGAGGACGCAGAGATCTCTGATCTCCTCGACATGAATGGAATGGAGGACAAGGAGGAGGGCTCCATGTACCCCATTCAACAGTCAAGGCCTCGTAGTGCATCCAACGCTGCTCCCCCAGCGGACAGCAGCTTGTATGAGTTCTGTAAATGGGCGGCTGCCAAATTGAGGATACAATAGCCAGCAGCACCGGACCCCGAGGGGGCAGAGAGAAACCTGTACGATGGCAAGAAGCTTCCACCAGCCCAGCTGCCTGCTAAACAGCTTCTGCCGGCAGTGGCTTCCTGTATGAAGGAAATGAGCCTGTGCCCACGCTGTCATCTCAACCAAAGGGTGAAAATCACTCTGGCGTCTGTAGCAGCCCTCTGCCCATGAAGAGACACGGCGGCTCTCGCATCAGGCGTCCCGCTAGGGGCGGTGTCATCCAGAGTAACAATGACAATGGACACGTCCCTATCAGGATGGGGAGCAACGCTGTTAGGGAGTGATCAGCACATGGAACCGGAGGTTAGCCAAGGCTCAACTAAATGTAATGGAGCTTATGGCGGTGTTTCTGTCTCTGAAACACTTTTTGCATTTTCTCCAAGGTTGTCATATTTTAATGAAAACAGACAATTCCACTGTGGTTGTGTACATCAACCGCGAAAGCGGCACTTGTTCACTGCAATTGCACAAGGTAGCTGGCACAGTGATTTTGTGTAGCAGCAGGAGACTGCTGTCTCTTTGAGCAACACACGTGCCAGGCGTTGAAAACAAGGGTGCAGGTCTCCTGTCACGGGGGAATGTCCTGGTGGTAGAACAGATCTGGCAGAGATACGTTCAGGCAGCTGTAGATCTCTTTGCCTTGTAGGAAAATACGAGGTGTCCACTGTTCTTCTCTCTGTTAGATGTAAATGCACCGCTGGGTGTGGATGCTCTAGCCCAACCATGGCCAAACGTGCTACTCTATGCATTTCCACCCCTCAGTCTGATCTCTCCCACCCTAGCAAGGGTAAGAGGACAGGGCCTCTAGCTAATCCTGATAGCACTGTGTTGGTCTTTCAAGGATTGCATAGCAGAGATAATAAAGCTCCTAGCAGGAGAGCTATGGCCTCGCCCCATAAGGCAGAGACCTTCTCTCCCAAGCGGGCGGAGAGATCTACCGCCCTCACCCAGACCGCATAGCGCTCTGGGCTTGACCCGTGAGAAGTGGAACCTAAATGCATCAGGCCTGCCGGAGCAGGTCATTGTGAGGTCAGAGTGCATGCTCCCAGTTTCCAGGCCCCTGGTTCCTCTGTGGTATTTGTTGGTTGTGTTAGAAGCCCTCTCTCATAACCCGTCTTGAGCCTATGAAGGCAGTAGGAATTAAGTTTGTCACTCTTAAGACAACTTTGCTCTTGGCTTTAACCAACTGCAAAGCGTGTAAGTTACTTACAGGCTTGGTCTATTTGCCCTACCTGTCTGCAGTTTGCCCCAGGGATCTCTAAAGTCTGTTTGCGGCCCAACCCAGCCTTTGTGCCTAAGGGAGTGGATGTGTCCCTCGGTGGAGCTCTTGGCTTTTCACCCGCCTCCTTTCTCCTCAGGAGAGGAGCCAGGACTTCACGTGTAATGCCCTGTCCGGGCTCTGCATATGTATGTGAGTCGGACGGCTGGGTTCAGAAAAGTGTCCTGGGCTACTCCCCATGAGGGCAAGCCATCGTCCCGCCTGTGGCTGTCTCACTGGACTGTGGAGGCCTATGAGTGTAAAGGTTTGCCGGCCCCTCAGGGCCCTTTTTTAGGTGTGTGTCATTGAAGCAAATTTGTGCGGCGGCAAGCTGGGCTATGCCTCACACTTTTGTGAGGTTTTACAGGCTGGATGTTGCTGGACCGTCCTTGGCACGAGTTGTGCTGGAGGCTACGGGGCTGGGGTCAGTGTGACTCTAGGTTCAATATGATTTTGGCTTTGGGAGATTCATGCAATCTGGGACAAATAACAAAGTTAGAAAAAGAACTTTACGTTACTTAACGTAACCCCGGTTCTTTGATAACAGAGTTTCACCAACACGTCCCTCCTTGCACAGACATGGAAAAAAAAACATTGACTGTAATTATAAGAGTGGGTGTGGCCCTAGCACAGTTCAACCTGTCTATCACATACAGACGTGGTGCCATTGTAGCTTCCATAGGCAATCCCATGATGAAACACGTCTCTCTATTATCAAAGAACCGGGGTTACGTTAAGTAACCTAAAGTTATGTTAAGCTGTAAAACACCATGTAGTATTACCTAATTTAAGTCCACATTACGATCATTTTCCCAATAAAGATGTTTGATGGCATCAAATAAAAACTGCAATCGAAAACATGTAACCCATACATTTTGGGAATGAGCAGCTTTAATCAGTGGAAGTAATTCAAAATGAAATGTGTAGATAATTTAAGAATAAAGTACAATATAATGGAAAACTCAAGTACGGGAACCTAAAAAACTGTAGTGCATTAAATTATACTTAGTTCCACCAGTTGTTAACCATGTGCATATGCTTACACGCTGGTCACACATTGGCAGTAAACACACCCAGGGGAACACAAACTAAAGACAGATCTGGGATAAGTACAAAAAAGGAATCTGGGAAACAGAAAATCTAAACACCTATATAATATTTTGTTACAATACATGCATCTAAACACAGTACTGACCAAAGATAAGATATATTAACAAGATAGGCAAGTGACTGGTCTGCCTGAAAAAACAAAATGCACTCCCCAGCTTCTTCTTGCCTCCTTTATCCTCCATCTTACCTCCTTGAACCCCCAGTAGGAGGCAGCAATAACACTGACACCATGACATGGAACAGAGACACTTCACTAACCAGAACCAGCCTGCTGCAGTTTATTTTCACATTGAGCAATTTTACTTTTCAATGTCTCAATCCTTCTTTGTCTAATTCGCCACGCACTTCTGCAGAGCTACATAATTAATAGATTTTTCACATGTAGTTCAAAGTGGATTTAATTATCATTATTATATGTCTGCAGATTAAAATACAATTGTAACACAGGGGGGAGTCTTGTTTTATGCCACTTGAGTATCTTGATGAACTTTGCCCTTTAAGGAATCAGCTGAACAAGTTACAGTTGTTACCACTCTCTTGTCTATGCAGTGCTAAAGGAAGCTATTAGAGTACTAGCTAATAAGCCTGCAGTGCCAATGTGAAGAGTGCTGTTCTCGCCACTAATGAGGTCAAGAGTCAGATGTCAAATACATTCGGGTCAGAAGTCAAGCGAAGTCTCGGAGTGCTGCCTCGTTCAAATTTCTCCGTTTCACTCAAAGTCTCTTTTTTCCCACATCATCTCTACAAGATCTCATAATTTCTTTGGCCAAAATTACCCGTAACTATATTTTCCCAAATTTTATATTTCTATTTCCTCTTTCACGTGATCCTCCAGTGAGGAAATACAATCCAAAGTTTTTCTAACTGCAGTTTTCTGTCTTTCTTTCTTTCTTTTCCTCAGTTTTTCCTGAAGCTCCCACTGTGGTTCACAAGGATCCCAGGGAGCAAAGAAAAAAACCCACTGGAATTCACTATATTTAAACAACACACACACACACACACACACACACACACACACACACACACACACACACAACATCCCCACCACACACTCAACCATACATATTGAGACATATGTCACAAAAAGACACATACAGGCACAAAGTTGCCCTCAAGCTCTCACTCATCTAAGTACACAAGGTCAGCTGTCATAACTTCTGTGATATGTTTGCTTGTGGTGTGTGTTTGTGTGTGTGTTGTGTGTTGTGGGGGGGGGGGGGGTGAAAAATAGAGAGACAGAGAGAAAGAAAGAAGAAAATAGAAAACTAACGTGTCTGTCTTCATGCAAATCAGTGAGAAGTGTGTCTATGTGGAGTGAAACAGAGCGTCGGCCTCATCTATTGATGTTGATGATAGGAATAATAATCTCATCTGTTTGACTGATAACCGTTTAAACATTAAAAATGATAAGAAAAGTGTTTAGAATCCAAAACAACACCAGTGTACCCTCTTGTGGCTGATAGAGAAACTGCAGGACATTAATGGACGAATGGACGTACTTGAGACGGGTCCAGGCGCGGGTAGCGATGCCTTGCTCATGCAACAGGTTGTGACTTAGGTCCAGCACTCTCAAATGGACGCAGCCCTTCAGTGCCTCCTCCGTCACCGCCTCAATCAGATTTTCATTCATATCCAGCTCCTGAATGAAAAGTAGGGGCACAGACAGACAGGGATGTCTCATTTGGCGCATCAAGTCTTGTCCTGATGTCAGTTTGTGGCTCTCTGAATAGACCCTAAATACAAATCTGAATCCCAGAGTATTTCCCCCAGAAGCTGCAGTAAAGTGATACCAGTGTACCTGAAGAGAGGGAGGAAGGCCCAGAGGGAGGTAACGGAAGCGGTTGTTGTCCAACTGGAGGTCCAAAAGTCTCTCTAGTGGTCTGAAGGCTAGCGGTGACACACTGCCCTCATGGAGAGTATTCTCCTCCAGCTCCAGATTCAACAGGTTCATCAAACCTAGAGGGGGAAACTCAATTATATTATTTTCATACAATATGTTTCTCTTCCATGAACACAGACACAAATCCTACCTTTAAAACAGTTAGGGCTGAGTGTACTGAGCTTGTTGTTGTTCATCTTGAGCTCCTCCAGAGATGGTGGCAGCGCTGGGATCCTGGTGAGGTGGTTTCCATCTACGTTCAGCTTCTTCAGAAAGGTCAAGTTCTACATGACACGCAGGTGGTGGTGGTAGGAGGGGAATGGGTGAACCAGCCAGAAAGATAAAAACAGACTAAATGAATACTTCTCTTCAAATCCATAATTTTCTATCCCGACTTGCAGAGAAAGACACAATCTCAGAGGTCACTGAAATACACCAAATCTGTGCATCTCTTCCATCTATCATGTATTTTTAGAAAAGCCACTCTGTGTGGCTCTTCGGTGGGAGCCGCTGTGGCTGATGTGTGTCAGCTAAAAGCAGTGGACTGAATCTTTGGCATCTCTTGAGCCAGTCCATCAGTCCTCTGTCATTACTGGGATGAGAGCAGAAAATAAAGAGAAAAAACTTCCTCAAAAAATTAGTTTCTTTTATTCTCCACACATCACTGGCTGCAGCTGTTTTCCAACAGGTCTGCCCAGCCAATACTGTCAGAGTATGCTGATGGTGGCGCCTAATGATTGGTCAGAGTGTGGTGGGCTGCCTCGGTGTGGTCAGGACCTGTGGTCATTTAGAGGTTAGACCAGAGGTTATTCTTAGAAAGGATTAGTTAATGCAATTTTCACTGCTCTTTTATTACTGTAATGATACAGGATACAGCCTGCTTTTAATTACATGCAAAGTGACTTATAAAACTGGCTTGTAACTCACTATCTCACTCATTCACATTTAGCTTTCTCCACAAGAGGAAGCTTTATGGACCTGTACCAATATCCATAAAGACATTACTGTATACAAATAAAGACAAGAGTAAACAAATAATAGCATTGAATAGATGGGTAGATTTTACTTTACAAAGTTGGCAAAGTACATGTAAAAATCACAAAAGAAATGATGAATTGAGATACTTTAAAGAGATGGCTTGGGATCCAGAATATATATATATATATATATATA
>NC_045739.1:8542305-8545180 GCF_008692095.1 Etheostoma spectabile
TATATATATATATATATATATAAATACTTGAAAATAAAAAAGTAGACTCATTTCAGTCACTAGGCTCAAGGTACAACCTTGAACAGAGGGATTTTTATAAATATTTGCCTAATATATATTTAACTAATACAATAGTAATAAAAGTAATAGTAATACAAATATCAATAATGGATGCCAACTAAAGTGGATGGATGAAATAGGGGAGAGGCTGAGTGAAGAGGATTGGAGTCAGGTGTGCAGTGGGATACATAAAACAACAAACTCAAAATCATGGAAGGAATTTGCATGGATTAGGCCAAATGTTCTTAGTCAAATTAAAAGCACTAGGAAATCACACTGCTGAAGAAGTTGTGATGAAGAGAAGGGAAATAAATCATATATACATTTTTTCTGCCCTACGTTAAAATCATTCTGGCAACCGGTTATAACGGCAATAAAAAAAACTTAAATCTGAAAAACTATAAATCCAACATACACAATCCTTGGAAATTTACCATCCAAGTTAAAACAAGAGACGGACCAGTGTTGATATCGAATTATTTTTATACTTTCAGTCATAAAGCAGATAACAAAAACTGGCTGAAATCATCAATAACTCACAGTCCAGAGATGGAAAGAAACAATATATGAACTTTCAGAAATGGAGAGAAAACGTACAGAATCCGATATGAAGAATTTTAATGTGAAAGACGCTGGGCTAAATAGATACAAAAGCCAACAACTAAACAATCAAAGTATGAGGAATTTAGACTGATAAAATAACGTAAAAAAGAACAGAAGCAGGGCTGGTTTGGGAAAGAAAAACATAACTCGACATGCATAGATAAACGCAACTAAGAGGGGTAAATATGCACACAAATATACACACAAATATGAATTATGAATAACAATGGATTTAAATTGTATATGTATACCAATTATTGTTATGTAAAAAGATTTAGTTACGTTGATGCATGTTTTTCTTAGTTTTTTTGGTTGACAAAAATAAATGAATGAATGAATGAAGTTAATGTGTTTTTTTTTATACATAAATCAACTCCTATGTTTGGGAGTGTATGCTGTATGCATATATTGTATATGTATACGTATATACAGTATGTTTAGATGTAAGCTGTAAAGGGTTAAGGCAGTGGTTCCCAAACTTTTTCTGCAGGGTCCCCATTTGTAGATACAAATACTTTCAAGTATTCTCTTGCCTTTGTTTTAGTAGTTTAGAAGTGTTTGGTGTAGCTTCATCGTCTTATGTTCACCTGGCAGTCCTTTCCCCAACTTGTCCATGCTTTTGCTAGCAGTGCAGCAGAACCATGCATTATTTATTCATAT
Source organism: Etheostoma spectabile (assembly GCF_008692095.1). Classification (NCBI taxonomy): domain Eukaryota; kingdom Metazoa; phylum Chordata; class Actinopteri; order Perciformes; family Percidae; genus Etheostoma; species Etheostoma spectabile. The sequence goes on from NC_045739.1 coordinate 8,543,629, forward strand.
TTAGGGTGGTTGCACCCCCCAGTTTAGTAAACACTGGGTGAAGGTTAGGTTAAAACAGGGTTAGAGTTACATTAACTACATTTTAGCATCTACCCAAATAAATGAGCTCCTGTGTGTGGGTGCGTGTGTGTGTGTGCGCACTCGCGTTGAGGTTTTATATCTAACACTTAAAATTCTGTTTGCTAAAGTAATGGAACATTATTCAGTCACTCCAGTGAATATGTGCCACTACATTTTAATAGGTCTAAAACATCAACATATTTTAGCCTTAGGTGTTTGTAAGTGAATGGATCATGTATTCCCCTTATCTTTACATAACAAGGTATTTCATGCACTTCACAGCACCAAAAAATGGAACTTACTGTAGTAACCTAAATTGCAAATTGTTGTTTTCCTTTGGGCTCTGCTTCTTCTATTTGCTTTTCTCTTTTTGACAAATAAAAACCTAATGACTCTAAGTATGTATTTAAAATAAACACTCCCTTGCCCATAGGTCAAGCAGGATGGACTGGTATTTCAGGTCTAGGACTGCAGGTTTGAGCCTGCTAGCATCACAGAAGCTCTGCAGTTAGACTGAATTGGATGTGCCTGCTTGTGGGTGCATCACATTCATGTGACACTATGTGACCTTTAGCATTTGTATCACACAGCACATACACTGAGTAACATTTAAAGCAAGAACAGTATCCATAAATCAAACCCTAATGTAATAGTGAGATATAAATTCATTAGACTGGAATGTTGAGACTGACAGAGAAGAAGAGAGGTGTTACTCACAGACAGGGGGTTTTGCCTGAACGACTCATCATCCAGTTTGTTTTTGCTCAGGTCCAGTGTGTCCAGGTTCGGCACCCCAGAGAAAACTTGTGGAGCGATGATTCTGATGTTGTTCTCTTTAAAGATAAATCACATGGTAAGAGACATGATGTAGTAGATGTACATATAACATGGCTTGTGAAGCAATTTCACATGAGTGTGATAAGGGACTCACAGGTCATGTCATGTTGACATATCTCTGCTGGAACATTTCTATATGTAAATATCATGGTCAGTCAGTGACTTTTGTTATTTTAGTTTTCAGTTTTATGGTTCACTATCTTGCCAAAAGCAACTGTTAGACATAAAAGTAATTATTTAAATAAAAATACAATATCAAAGTGGCACTTAGAGCTACTAATTTAACAAAACAAAACAGTTTATTTGTAATCAATATCACAATTATATTTATTTTTAATGGAGTACATTTTTATTCGAACCATCCCATCAAGCACAAACATTGCTCATTTCATTCACACACAAACACACGCACACGCACACACACACACCTGCCATATCCAGATTTGTGGCCAGGAGGTTATGGATGATTGGTAAGTGAGTCATGCCGACGCCCCTGCAGCTGATTTCTCTGTCAGCAGTCTGACACTCGCTGAGAGGAGACTCTGTAAAACTGGAGTGTGTTTCTGTTTGATTGCTGGGAGGCTCAGTTGCCTCTTCTTCTTCCTCCTCCTCCTCCTCTACTTCCTCCTCTTCTTCTTCTTCTTCTTCTTCTTCT
>NC_045739.1:8545190-8546584 GCF_008692095.1 Etheostoma spectabile
CTCCTCCTCCTCCTCCTCCTCTTCCTGACATGAAATGCCAAAACAATTACATGACAAAAAATGAATTAACTAAAATGGGTGAATCAATGAGCACTAAACTTAACACAAACCTCTTCCTCCTCTTCATCATCATCATCATCATCATCATCATCATCATCGTCGTCGTCGTCATCCTCCTCCTCCTCCTCCTCCTCCTCTTCTTCCCCTTCTGCTTTCCCTTGATCCATCAGCCTCTGCTTTTCAGCATGAAGCTCCTTAAGTGTAGCCATTAGAGCACTGGTTTCCTCCTCACCTCTCCCACGCTTCCTCCAGCCCATCAGGGGTCGCCCCAAGCCGGCCTGCAATAAAAAGCCGGAAATCACACGTATGATTCAACAAAGGAGCAAATCAACCTGTGAACATGGGTGAAAATATGTTTAAAAAACTGCCAACATAAAAGCCTAAAATGTGCACGTCTTTATTTCTTTTTTTATAAATATGCATTTTTGTATTCACATGGTGGAACAAGTGTCATATATACTATTCGATACGCAGCGGCCTCCACTGTAGCTGCGTGCTTCCTCTTCCCCCAGGCACCTCTCCTTCTTCTACCAGCCTGCAGCTTCCTGAAATCAACTCCTTGATGCTCACTCTCCTCCTCTGCCTCCATTTGGAGAAGCTCATCCTCACTCTCTTCTTCCCCAGTCATAAAGCAGAGCAGAAAAAAAACAAAGACATGAAGTAAGAAAATAAGTTTTTCACTCTGCTGTATTCGTAAATACTGTAAACTATTTCAGTTATTAAAGCATGCGTTAGCCAAGATCATGCAGGCAGAAATAGGCAGCATTTGAAAGATAAAAAACCCCTGATCTTACCAGCAGGGAGGGTACCGCTTAAAGCATGTGTATCTAACAGGATCACACCTGTATCAACTCCAGGTGGATGAACGGCTGCTGTTTCTATTTCAGGTGACTCTGAAGACGTTTCCAAGTATGCATCCATGTTGTGCAGATAATTTAGGCTTTGTCCACATAAAGCTGTGCCACACAGACAAATGATCGTGATCCATATCCTTGGCCTCTGCATTGTTGAAGGTTTACAGTTTAAGCGGTTGCAGCTGGAGAGAGAAGTCCGAACCTTTTAGGTCTTCAAGAAGTGAGAATGATGCAAATCCACAGAAAGTGAAGGCAATACTGTGAAATGGAAAGAAACTCTGAGTAACAGTCGATTTGAGAGTTTACACGAGAGGATACATCACTATTAACACTTGTAGTCAAGGGTGTCCTGTGGTTTTTCTGTTGTGAGTCAGACAAAAGCAGCTCTAAACCATGTTGGACATGCCCCCAACTCAGAGTGAAGGCTGAAATGAAGAAAGAGCAGGAGGATGGGAAGGAATATCTAGGAGGCGGAGAGGT
>NC_045739.1:8546594-8563623 GCF_008692095.1 Etheostoma spectabile
AAAAAAAAGATGCGGTCACATTGTTAATACAGGCCCTCATTCATGGCACCATCATGAAATACACAGACCCGCCCTGCTCTTCCTTGTCTCCTCACCCTTTCATAACTTTCTGCTAACATTAGGTGGAACGCCAGGATTTTTGGAGGAGATAATAGACGGACAGGGGGCCACAGATAGAAACTGGAAAACAATAAGTTTCATACAACTGTGATAGATTCTAGTCGGCTATTATCATGTGGGTTGACACATACATTTGTGATCCACTGACAGTTTTGTGTTTTTCTCCTGACTGAATCATCACACTGACCTTTTCCAAACAAGAGACAGGGTTGGTAGACAGTTCAAGTTGGAGACAACCTTGTTTGGCACACCTCCTCTAGCATCTATGTATGAATACAAACACAACCTCAGAGAAGTGGGCAACAAGCCTGTCTTTACATTCTGTACGCACAGTACCGTCTGTACGTAGATACACTGTGATTCTTACATATGTAGTCTGGAGTGTGTACATCCTCACACTCAATGCTACGCCAAGCGGGTGCCACTGGCTGAGAGTTGAGCCAAACTGGGATTTTCACTGTGGGGTGAAACCGGCTGACAGACCCTCTTTATTTGCTCAGTAACCACATATACACACAATACACCTGTCAACATAGATAGATAGATACAGTAGACAGACAGACAGACAGACAGACAGATAGGTCTACATTATTTATCCCAAAGGAAATGTAAGCATCCAATCGCTTATACACAACATACATACACATAGGCACACATAGAACAAAAATACCACAACAAAATATATCACCAATGTGCACTTACAGTAAAGTTTTATTGTAGCATGTTTAAAGGAGCGGTGTGTAAAATATGCAGAAAAGTGCAATGGTATCATAGTGTAAGAGACCATCAGTGCAAATTCTATATCTATTCAAAAACAACAGGCAACACAATATATCAAAAATAGAGTAAGCATTACTAAACTATACATAGACACTAATAGAAGACTTGAAGAAAAGTTTAAGTTGAAAACTGTCCAGACTAAAACACAGCGTGGTGCATTGACCATACAGGCAAAGCTATCAAATGGGCAGATGGCTAATATAGTCAATGAAAAAGTTAAACATTGCCAATCCATCCAGTCCAGCATAGTTTACGTGTATGTCTAAAGGAACCCAGAAGAAGGCATGGTACAAAGGGCAGTGTGGTACAAAGGGCAGTTTGCAGGGCAGACTTAAACACTCAATCAAGTCAATCACACTCCCCTTCTGCAAAGCATTGGAGAGCTTAATAGCCCTAGGGACAAAGAACCTCAGCAGCCTGTCTGTTTTGCAAAACACAGAGCCTTCTGCTGAACATGCTCTTCTGCTTGGAGAAAGTTGTGTGCATGGGGTGGCAGTCTTTGTACATTATAGAGAGCAGCCTGCTCAGGGTCCTTTTATTTGCAACTGATGTCAGTGACTCCAGCTCTATGCCCACCACAGAGCCAGCTTTTCTAGTTGTCCAGTATCCTTCTTTCTAGTGCTATCAATGAGGTTAATGTTATGTATTCATTTATTTTTCTACATCTAAATATCAGCTGATGAGACGGAGAGAACGGAATAATCCAGACTCATTCCAAATGGCACAATGGACAACTTAACAGTCAACAGTGAAACACTCAAGTCCTGACTTGCTCTTCCAAGGTAAATAGTGATGTGACCAAAGACTATTCATTTAAATCTTGACAGGAATGTGTAGTAATCCACTCACCACATTCAACCCCTTCCTTAACCCCAGTCTGACAACACCCTGGATTTACAATCCCCACTGCAGTGAGGAGCAGAGGCTTACAATACATCCAACTTTTAATTTTCAACTATATTCAGTGACTTGTTTAAGACACAAAGGACTAGCACAACGTTACTACCTTGTTTCTCTGCCAGCTCTCCATGTATGACATCTGTAAAAGCCACATGAAGCCAACATTTAAACTTTGGACAAGACTACAGTGATGCTTTAAGCTTAATGCCAAAGTCAGCCTGCTGACGTTTTGCAGGCCTACCATGTTTACTATTGTAGATTATGTATTTGCATGCGGACACTTGCTAGCAGCAAAACATTAAATCCAGATGAGGCTGATGGGAAGGGGACTGCCCATCGTCACAAACTCAACATGTTAAATTCCTTGTTTCAAACAAATATAAACCCTCGGCTTGGACATCCCATTATTCAGACCATACAAACTTTTATGTAAGTTAGGATAGCTGATTAGGGTTAGGCATTTGGCAACAAGTGGTTTAGGTTCAGATAGCCAATTGGTCAAGGGATAGTACAAACGGGGTTTGGTTACGGGGAATTTGGGAGACTAAAACAGCACGCAGAGAGAGTGTGGATTTGACTAGATACACATTTAAATGTTTTAACAGAAAAGTAAGTTTGCTTTTTATGTATGATGGAATGAGTTTAAGTTAATCGTATAAAGAAAAGTTGGACAAAGTGAGATTTTGACCTCATGACCACCATTTGAATAAAAAATAAAATTAAAAAAAACGTAAACAGACCAAAGTCATCCTCTATGCACAATTAATGTTTGTACCAAAGGTCTTGATATCCATCTAAAAGCAGGAGGATCAAAGTAGAATACATTTTCTGGTAACCAACATGCAGTGCCAATATAAACAGAGGTTGACTTATTTCACTGAAGAAATCAAGACTAAAACCCAATAGTGCCAGATCCAAAGAAAAAAAGAAAAAAGAAAAAGTGAAGGCTCACTAGTCCTGAATCTGGGAAAAATTGAGTGCAAATCAGACAATTGTGGACCCACCTTCATTGCCACCCATAGAGCCATAAATATGAGTGGGGTGAGGGAAAGCACACAAGACAAAAATGGCATTGGGTTAATCTTTTTAATTCAGCACAACACAGGTAGAACAGGATGACACCAGTGACCTGGAAAGCCAGTAACATTGTGGGACGACATTGTGGCCAGGAATGCTAAATGGTTCATAACTGAGGTTTAACATTTCACACCTGCATGAAGAAACTGTTCTCTACCACAGCCAAGCGTCAAAAGCTGTGACGATCACTACGTAACATGTATGACAAAACAGTGCTTCTTCGAAACAATAGGGAGGCATGAATGCAAACCGAGTGAGAAGACATGAGGCATTGTTGTAAGGAATGTGAAGAAAAAAAAGCTGGTTGGAATGCAGAACAGAAGTTGTGGCCTGACAGTATACAATGGATCAGAACCAGACAGCTGTCAACATACCACATTTACAGTATTCTGTGATGCTTTTGTTTGAGCTACTAGCACGACGTTTGGAAAATATAAGGTTACAAGGAATGTTGTAGAAGAAGGTACTATTCACTGCAAACGGGGGGAGCAACTAACACTGCAGGTGTTAACACAGCACTCCCTTCTCATCCCTCTCCATCTGTGGTAGTAACTATACAGGATTAGCACACTGCACTTTAATCAAAGCCACAAGGGGGCACAAAAAGTTAACAGGTCTTCATGATCATGCTAGGCAACGGCAGTTGGTTGAGATGGATCAGAGTGACAGATAAATTGCGGTCTTTAATTTGCAAAGGTCTGACGCACGGCATTGGCAATGTGCTTGGCGCTGATGCCAAAGATGTCCAGTAGCTCTTGGGACTTTCCGCTGCGGGGAACACCGGTCACTGCAAGCCGGGTCACAACGATGCTGGGCTCCTTGCCCACTGCCGACAGTACAGCTTCACCAAGACCACCTGGACAGAGGAGACAGACCATCAGCTCAAATCACCAAGGGATGATGGTGACGATCTCTTAACAGACACAGGTAGATCGAGAACACTCTGCACTAAACACCACTAGTACCTGGTGTATTCTTTGGCAAGGAAGAAATAATAAAAAAAAACACTTCTATGGTACATGACTGGAGAACCCTTCAACAGGACATTCAAAAACAACCCACCCTCCTTGTAGTGGTCCTCCACAGTGATTATCTGTCCGCCTGTGGCTCTGGCACTGGACAGAATGGTGGCGGCATCCAGGGGCTTGATCGTGAACGGGTCAATTACACGGATCTTCTTCCCTATAGGAATTCATAATGTTGGTTGTTTATTAGCCCATACTAACCAAATGAGCAGCTGATCCCCTGAATTACCAGAAAATGGATGTTGAATGGTAGTAATGAAATGTGAGCCTCAATAACTGCATCTACCCACTAGAGGGCAACATGACTACCTTCAAGGGCCAGCATATCTGCTGCAGCAAGGGCCTCATGCAGAGTAACACCAGCTCCAATCACTGTTACACAATCACTGTCAGACTGGCGCACCACCTGGTTAAATAGAAATACGTATATACACACAAATTTTCCTGGTGGCTATTCCAATCTCTTTGTTGCTACTTGGTATACAATTATGTGTAAAACCACTGCATGGATCATTACCTTAGCTACGCCCACTTCAAACTTCTCATCTGGCAAGTAGATGACTTCATTGTCTGGTCTACTGGTACGGATGAAACAGATACCCTGAGAATATAGAGTAACATAAAAATGCAACTTCCATCATTGTGAAGACAATTCACTGGACAAACTACAACAAGGGGGCCTACCAACCTTCGTATTGGCTGAGAGCTCAACGGCTTTCTCTGTGGACACCGCATCACTGGGGTAAAACACAGTACATGTTGGGATAGCACGGAACATGGCCAAGTCCTCTAGGGCCATCTGGGAAGGACCATCCTCACCTGAAGGCAGAGGAAGATCAGTTAGGGGACAGTGGACGCTCCTTGTCGCCGATAAGAAAAACAAGTGACATTTAAGCAGAAAGCTTACCGATGGAGACCCCACAGTGGGACCCTACCAGGTTGACATTTGACTGGGAGATTGCTCCCATGCGGATCTGGTCATATGCTCTAGAGAAGAAGGCAGCAAACGTGCTTGCAAATGCAACCGTGCGGTCACGGGTGGTACAGCCAATGGCCACTCCCACCTGCAGCCAGTAAAAACAGTGAACCAAGGTTAGTGTTAATGACAGGCCACAGGATTACATGGTCATAAGTGACATGGGATTATTATGCTAGAGAATAAAGAGTAACAGTTCAGACCAATGTGGAGCACATTATGTAACAGTTAAGCCAAAGCTAAGTTTATCCCGCTTTAAGGATTAAGCTAATCATGTCCAACATCTGTAACTTAGCAACTGAAAGAGGTAATCTCATTGAATCATCCGTGAAAACCGAAATGTTGTATACCAAGTTCTGTTCAGCAATGAAGCATTCAATGTAGCGGTCAGGGAAGGCTTTCTTGAAGGTCTCTGAGAAGGTAGAGTTTTTGGTGTCTCCATCGAGGGCCACCACTCTCTTGCTTGCCTGGCCCAGCTTGGCCAGTGCCAGGCCGTATGCACGCCTTGTTGCCATCTGACAGGGCGGGGGGGAAATGAGTGTAAGCATCCGAGATTGACGTACGGTAATGAATACAACAATCAATATTCCACATGTAGGTTAACAAGGTTCTCAGGTGCTTATATTAGGATAAGGCAAGGCAACCACCCACTATACCAACAACAAACGTTTATGCTCAACAGTGGTATCTATGAATTCCCACTGACTGAACGCAAGTAAGTAAAAACATACCTTTTCTCCTTTTTTGTATTCTGGGGGTGTAGGCATGGAGATGGCACTAAGGTCTGCAGGTGCTGTGTCATCTTTGGGCAGTTCAGGGCACAGGGTCTTGTTGGGGACCTGGATCTGAGCCTGCAGGTCTTTTAGGAGGTCATCCACCCTGTCCTTAGGGATAGGCTTTCCATGCCAGTTATCAAGATCCTCGATATCTACAGCCGAAAGGATAAACAAGTTCCATAAATCAAATTCAGAGAATAGGAGTACAATAGTTTAATAAAAATATTCTCATGGGGAAGCCACACTTACTTTTGAGTCCCTTGCCCTTGAATGTCTTGGCTACAATGCAAGTGGGTTTGTCCTTGACCTGCTGAGCCTGCCAGAAAGCTTTACACAGCTCCTCGACATCATGCCCATCCACAACATACGTGTTCCATCTACACAAACAATGGCTCCGTTTTAACAGCATAACATTACAAACATTAACCCAAAACACAACAAACATTTTAGAAAGGCAAACAATGAGCAGCTGACAGTAAGGATGTCCCAAACAATTTTTTTTAAACGATTAAACTAGCGATTATGTTTTAAATTAGTCAACTAACGATACATTCTTCCCATATGGTTCAAATCTAATAAAATTGTTTTACACTGCACTGTTGAAGTAAATTAGCGTAAAAAAATAAATCTGCATGTGTATGTTGAAGAGACTGTTAGGCATTGCTGTGGTGAAATGCCAGCATGTTTACATGCTATGCAGATAGGCTTGCTCTTTTTTGTCATAATGTTCCCAGTGCAGATTATGTTTGTCGACGTATTTACGTAATCAATTACGTCAACAAATCGTCCCAGGTCTAGCTGACAGAGCGAGTGAAGGAGAGTGAGCTGTGTTGACCAGTAATGTGTGCTCAGAACAGCTTGCGGATTTGAAGGTTATGCCTTAAAATCATAGAAGTCTGTAGTTTGTGTGCAAGGTTGAAATTGCAGGCTAGTAAATGCTGTTTTGGTCCACCTTCCGTATTTGGGCGAGATGGCCCTCTCATCTGAAGTGGTGATAACTATAGTTCAGGTGGACCGAGACCAGTTTAAGCAAACCAGAGTTTAGCTGAGCTTTCACACCAGCTCAAACAAACCGGACTATCCGACCAAAGGCTCCAGGGTTCATTTTCAAACTGACTAAACAAGGTAGGTGTCAAAGCAACCTAAACCCAAGCTTTTCAACAGGTTGATAGTAAGGTCCTGATTATACACATGCATACAAGTGACAAAAGAATGTGAAGCACTGTCAACGTTTTCTAGAGAATTAGATCAGAACAAATGGAAAATCAAAGTTACTGACCCGAAAGCTTCACAGCGCTTGCGGTAAGTCTCCATGTCGTGCTTCAGGGGTGCGGCCTCACTCTGACCAAGCCGGTTGACATCCATGATAGCAACCAAGTTGTCCAGCTTGTAGTAAGAGGCAAAGGCCATGGCCTCCCACACCGAGCCCTCTGAACACTCTCCATCACCCATCATGCAGTACACACGGTAACTACAACACAATGTAGAAAGGGGAAACAATATTGGTTACTACAGGATTAATAAGACTGTTGAGTTGAGATCCATGATGGGTGGACTATCCATTGAAAAATGAAAGGTCGCCAGACTCCACATAGAATAAGTCACTGGTCTTTAGTGAAGAACATTACATTCAATCTAGGCCATATGAAACCAGTCATGAACCCCATCACAGGTTCTGAACCAGAAACATTAGAAGCAGCAATTCATAATGATCTCCATCTGTTCCCTTGGCTCTGTAAAGTAGTTAGGAATAAGGACGCAATAAGTATAGATTGTTGCTACGATTATAGTCTGAAAAAGCAATCATGGTTTCACAATTATCCTTCATTAATCAATTTCCCTGCTTATGAATGAAATTACATAAACACTAGATTTGAATGCATTTTTTTGTGGCCTTTTGAAACAGAAACAGTTTTGAAAATGATATCTACTTTTAAAATTCATATAAGAAAAAGATAGGACACTAGGTGATTTTGTCACCACAAACAAAGGCCAAGTTGGTAACAGAGCTGTCCTTAAGGAGTTAGCCCTTTTTGGGTCCTGCTAGCTGGTGTGTGAAAGTCTGAAGCTGCTTGACGAGATGCACCGGTCACAGGGAAATGTGCAGGATGTTGCCGAGGAATAATTGCAATATCTCTTCTTGCAGCTTTATGTCCCACAGGGGATGATGAGTATGTAACATTTACTGTTCAAGTCAGTGACATGTTTGAGCTGGCGCGGCGTTTTGACTCGTACGAATGTGCCGTGTATGCGCAAATGCTCATGGAGGTTTAATAACTGCACACACATGACTTGCAGTCAGTTAATACTCTGTGTAGCAGAGGCTTTATGATTAACTATGCCATTCTAAAGTGTTAATAGTAAAACTGGTTAACTAGTTCATCCCCAACCATTTATTGAACCTTACATTATGAACAAACCTGATAAAAGCTTACATTGATTTAACGAAGACATGTGGATTGAGGATTTTTTGTAAATTGAATTATTCGAGTTAATCAAGGAATAGTTTCAGCCCTAGTAGGTTATGCTACAACTTTAAGATGTCAATTCTCATGTTTACTTATGTCTCAAAATGTATGGCAGTTTTTTGGTTGATACCATTTGTTAGAAAGTAATTTAACAATTTACCAGTAGAAAGATTTTTTTTAAATCTCTCCAAATTATTAAGATAAAGACCTTGAGAACACCATAAAGTTATACAGTAATGTGGCATCAAAAGCTTTGACATTTGGAGATTTCTGCAAGAATTGCGTTTTTCAGTTTCATTTTTGCAAGAAAAAAAAAAAAGCATACTATTGCCCAAATTGTGCAAGATTAGCATAAAGTGGGCATGTTTGAAAGGGGAGAATGGTGGGTACCCATGGAACCCATTTTCATTAAAATATCGGTTGAGGAAAGAGGTCAAGAGACCCCTTTAAAATGGCCATGCTAGATTTTCCCTCATCTAGTTTTAGTCACACTTTGGAGCATTATTCAGTCCCCTGGCAGTCACCGTGACAAGGAGTTAACACAAACAGGTTTATGCATTAAAACAGATCACAGGGCCTCAGGCTCCACTTTGAAAAGAAACCAGTCACAGCAATATAGTCTTGCAAAGCTCATTGTTTAACAAAATGTTTTGACATTGTCCAACAAGAGCATTGTTTAACACTTATGACATTTCACCTGAAGACTGATATATGGTGATCTGAAACATTTTTGCAGTTTAAAAAAAAAGAACAGAATGAAGTCTTTCAACCTCTTATGAATTCACAGTTTTTGAATACATACGCTGACTTGTCAAAGTGTTTGCCAGTGTAGGCCATCCCACAGGCAGCCCCGAGACCCTGTCCCAGAGATCCTGTTGCCACATCAACAAAAGCCAGTTTCTAGAGAATAGGAGAGACAAAAAGTTAAACTAGACCTAGAAAGCGGATGTACATAATCCACCAAGAAGGAGGTTGGGATTCTTGACTTACTGGGGTGGGGTGCCCCTCCAGGTCACAGTCAATCTTGCGCAGGTTGAGCAGATCAGACTCCTTCACGAAACCAGCCTCTGACCAGGCAGCATACAGGACAGGTGCAGCATGACCCTAGAGAAATGGGGGGGGGGGGGAAGAAAGACACAATCTTAAATCTAAGGTGACCCGACCAAATTAAGAATATCAATCTCTCAAACAAAATGCATGCCAACCTTTGAGAGCACAAAGCGGTCGTTACACTGGTTGCGGGGATCATCTGCTTTATAACGCATGGTGTGGAAGAAAAGCACAGACATGAGCTCTGCTGCACTGCAGCATGATGTGGGGTGACTAGGGAGAAAAAAGAAAGAAAAGGAGACAGTGTTGAGGACAGTGAAAAAAATATATATAAAAAACTAGGCCTGCGCAATTAAAAGTTATATATATAAAAAACAATCTCGATTCACCCTGTTCACAATTTAATTTTCAAATAGCAGATTTTTTAATTAATACTTTTAAAATGACTGATTTTCGTTTAATCTTACGAGCCGACTGCATCACAAACACTGCTACTTTCTGTGAGGTTTAGACCGTATAAAATAGGTTTTAAAGCACTCCCAAGCACTGCAATGCTCTCCCTTCTCTTTGTTGGAGCCAGTATGTTTACAGGCTTGTGGTGATGCGCATTAGGTGCCCCCCCAAAAAAAATATCCTAAATCTGCCAATTTGTTTTGTCATGGTTCATGTGTGCAATAAACATTACACTTCATGACGGAAAAATAAAAAATAAAAATCGTGATATCAATTCTAAGCTAAAAAAAAAACTTTACAATTCATATTCCTCAAAAATCGTGCAGGCCTAATTCAAACAAAACTAAATCCACACATCATGCACATACATGCGTTGCTACATTCAGAAATCCTTATACTGTTTTTTAGTTTGACAGTAACAAAAAATGATGTACCACAATTGGTCATTCCTGAAAAGGCATTTAAACCGGATCCATTTGGCAAGCAGTGATTTTTAAATAGAGCATCATATCTTTTGGGATTAGGAATATCAATCAAAAGATTGTTAATCTGTAACATGACCACATCAGTTATGTTTCCACACTCCAGTGCACTTCAAAAAAAAAAAATCTTAACCAGTAAACTTGTGAAACGGTTAGTTGCAGCACAGCGGTCAAAGTATTGTAAAAGGCATGTTTAGAAATCTCACGTTACTCAACAGCATCTCCTCTTCCCTATTGGGTTAAGTTACAAATGGCATCGTTTCAACCATGCTGAAACAGTTATCTTATTCAAACAAAAATCATGGTCACGGTTAAATTTCATTAAAAAAACAGTGCCCTGTTTACCCATTGTCCTCTTGTTGAGAGATAACCTGCTGAGAAATAAACTTAGGTAAATTCATAAAAGCAATCAGATACTGAAGTGTAATATAACATTGATTTTGAGTTTACTGAACATTAGTGTTTGGTATCAAATATCATTTATTAAGGCAGACAATATCAAAACACTGCATGCCCCATAGCCAATTCAGGAAATACTTTCCATTTCCTTGTCAGTTGACACAAGGAAGTAAGAAACAAGTTTCTTTTTGAAGGCTGCAGTTGTGCAAGAGTGTAAGTTAAAAATTACACAATGCCAGCCTACTGGAACTGACAATCTAAATGGGATGTACCTGGCCAAATAGTTAACAGATGCTGCATTTAACTTGTGGTCCTTGACTGCATATTTAAAAATCTGGTTTAAGTCGTTCCCCCCCATTGCTTCCCTGGTTCAGATTCTGGATTATATTCAACAATGCGAACAAAAAAAGTGTTACACGGTCTTATTTTAGTTACACTACAAGAAAAAAAAAAGAAAAGAAAAAAGGTTTGTCCAAAATTGTCCTCTACCACATTTTGAATAGATGGGTGACGGAACATATGACAGCAGGTAATTGAGACCGCGAGCCGTCCAAAACGCATGATTCGAATTACGACAGCAGTTATGTTGCCTTTCTGGTGAAGTATATTGAAGTTTTGGATGTGTACACAGATTATCGACAGAATACTAGGACGACAAGGGCAGACAAAATGTCTACACTACAGAAGCTATAAAGATACACCCGTCAACGAGCAAACCCTGGAAACTAATCCCGTTTAGTTCAATATAACGTTATAGTAACGGTGTGAAGAGATGAGCTCCAGGCTGCCAAAATGGTAATAGGACTTCAGACGTAGAGACCGGTGTCTTTTTGACTAACTACTTTCCTGGTTTATCATATTAACACACGTACGCAAATTCCCTTATAGCAATTGCAACTGGTTTGCATTTGTGTAGCCTACATGTCCAGCTACATACCGTAGGCATTTTAAAAGGAAACTGCAACTTTAAATTACAGCGTCAAACGGAGCACGCGATTCACCTTTCACGTGGTCATGGAGTTTCTTTTTAGCTAGCAGAAGCAGGTCGATGCTAATCAATAGAGACAAAGTTTCATCTTGATAGCACCATACTGCATAGAATGCAACCTAGCTAGCATGAATTCTAAGCTAGTTTGTACCGACTGTTGGTAACCAAACTATCGACGCAGACGCTGCCTTTCGTTTTCATCCATGGCGCAAATTGTTAGCTTATGCTATTGCCGGAACCAGACAAATTTACTTTAGAAAGAAACGAATCGTTTATAGGTTGTATAGCTACTTGCTAGCGGTCTGCTGTGGCTCCGCTTTACACTGCGTGAAGATAATATGCAGCACGTGTAACGTTAACCAGGCTCACACAAGTAAAACGTGCGTCCCTACAGTAACATAACATACTGCATTTGCTTCGTATGTAGCTAACTTTAGCGGTTTCAATAACTTACGCCAACATAACTTTAAATGACTTACCCAGAGTTAGATGCGCATGTCGCCTTGATGGAGTGGATCCTGAGCTTGTTAGCGACGTCTTTCAGCCCCTGCAGAGTTTTCTCATCGGGTTTGTGGTAGCTAGTCATGGTTTCTGGACTTTTTTTTGAGAACCGCGTCCGCTTAAAAAGATTGTTGTTTTTTTCTTAGTCACACTGCTGCTTCCCGGGGTAGTAGGTTCAAAGCTGCGCCACGCCGCTGTTAGCTGCCCGAGGTAAGTACAACCGAGGAGGAGGCGGAAGCAATGAGGAGGGGACTTATGTCTCCTCTAACTGCCACTCCCACCTAATCCAATCATTGGAGGAACAGCTGTGGGGCTAGTTGCGCATGAGGCGCTGCTTCCTCAAGTCATTTCTCAGTTTATTACAGTTACAGATCTGTGGTGACTTAGTTCTTATCATTTCACCTTTTAATGAGAAAATTACCAATATATGGACATAACACACAAGTATTATATCAGGTAACGAAAATGTATGGAACTAGGTAACGTTTATGTCTTTGTTGGGAAATTATCAAGGAATAGCCTACAACGAAACGAATTGCACCCACCGCTTTAGACTTAATAAAATGGTCAACATTTTTATTCAGATGATTTCTTTTCATTTGTCTTGGTTTTGGCCAAAGAATCTATGAAATATTGTTCCTTCTTTTTGGCAACACTATGATGGTGAGGTGTGGAAATATTGATATCTTCAGATTACTACTATTAATCAGAAACACACTTTGTAGTTGGACAGTAAAGACTACATATGGTGATTTGTTTATATCCATTGCATGTCACTATTCCCTTAAAGCTAAAGCTGGATGTCTGCCAACAGGGAAATGGTGTCAGGTTTTGCCCTCTCATCCTTACTCAGGCAAACACAGGACAGTTTTTCCAGCAATACAAACACTCCTTCATTTCTTATGCATTCGTCACTGGCACAGTGCTTTGTAACTTTAGCTGATAATTTGCATTTGCACATATCAATGGATGCATTCAACATTTTTATTTTTTATTTTATTATTCAAAAAAATAGATTGGCTGTAATAGTGTAAGAACATGACACAAGCAACCCTAGCGTACACATTTACAGATACAAAGTGCATCATACAAGAGATACAACGCTTCTCCTACAACACAATCACAGAACCCACATATACACACCAAGTGTGTGTTCTCAAGGAAGTCAAACACTTCCTCATTCTGGCCATCATTGCATTTATTGTGGCTCAGGAAATTTCCTCTTCTTTAAGTTCCTGAAATGACATACATGCCATTAGAACAAGGGAAGCCATTGATGTCTGACCACGCCACAATGAGAAATAAGATGTTTTTTAGTTTTACCTTGATTCTCTCCCGGGCCTCAGTCTTTTCCTCTTCGGAGACAAGATCTTTGTCAAGCCGCTCCAGCTGTGGCAGAAGAATCAGTACACTCAGCCGGTAGTCTGTCGTTTCCACTAGAGGATTCTCAGAAACAACCAAAGCCCGCAGAGTTTTTGACACAAGGCCAAGGCATTGCAGGGCACTCTCATCTAAAATTAAATTGCCTCTAAGGGGGGAGAGACAGAAGTATATGGAATATATAATATGGCATATATCATTTTATTTGGTGTTTTACTGCACTGATGACAGGCTCTGATCTGTCCTTTTGTGATACAAGTGTGTACCTGACATTGAGGTATTGGAGACACTTCATGTTGGGGCTGAGGCCATCCAGAGAATCTAGCTGGTTGTCTCGAAGATGAAGAGTGGTGAGGCGCTCTAGCCTTTCTAAACCTTTCAGATCCTTGATAACATTTTGGGCCTGAACAGAGAGCAAGAATAGTTACAGACACTCTGATCTCTGGGTCATTACATGAGTGCATGGATGTAAAGGCTTGTGTTAATGGATTGATCTCATCAAGTGTGTTAATGCTAGTGTCTTATAAATCATAGTACTTTTATTACCAGATATAATCGTCGCAGGTTGGGAAAGTTGATGCCATCCGTGGTTTCCAAGTGGTTTCCCCTCAGCTCTAGAGTTACCAGGTTAGCAAAACAGCCACACTGAAGGTCGTTCACTCTCTGAATACCATTACCTGTTAGAGAGGTTGCAACATGTCATGTTACAACACTAGGCAGAGTTTGTTATATACTGTATAGACTGAATCATAACACATGGGATATAATAAACCTTCTGAAATACATAATTCCTGTCTCTTATCCCTAAGGAAACTCTGGATTAGTTTAATATCATAGAGCCACTACTTATCTTGACAGACCAACCTGTAAGATTGAGGCTTTCCAAGGCAGGCCCGACCAGGCCATCCAGGTCTTTTAGCCAGTTCACTGCCATACTCAGCCACTGCAAGAAGGTCAACTGACCGAAAGGTTGCCCTTTGAAGCATGATACAGCATTATTGTCAACCTACAGAAGAGTTGCATTCAAAATTCGCCATCAGTTAGAGTGAATGATACCGACAGCCCCAGAGATGTCCTTTTCTAAATGAATACCAATAGAGAGGTGCTTGCCTTCAGCCAGAGTAGCTGAGTCAGAGATGCCAGAGGAGCAAGATCAACAAGGTGGTTGTTGGATAAATCCAGAAAACGGAGGTGTGTGTAACTGCTGATTGCGGCAATGTCATTCAGTCCTCTGAGGAGTAGTGACAACAAAGGGAAAATTATATAAAGTATAGATAAAATCAAAGACATTGTTACAATTACAGAAAGATAACCTGAATTTCAGAGGAAAAGGCAGCCACTTTTGCTTTGCATGCATTTTTGTCCCCTTACTTGTCTTTTAGGTCCACTTTGACAAATGCATGTCCAAGACCATTTCCTGTTCGGCACAGCAATGAGAGCCCCTGACTTATGGTTTCTTGGGTCAAATGGCAAACCTGTACCTGTAAGAGGGAAGACATCATATGCTTATATTTGTCCAAATTGTTGGTGGTGCCAACTCACAGGGGAGTAAATGTTCAACAGGACCCATCAATGTCGGTGTATGGCGCACAGCCCAAAGAAAAGCCCCTCTTTAAGATAGCTACTAAACCACCCATTACTTTTAGCCATAAATGGAGCCTCACCAAAAGTAGAAATTCCAAATGAGGCTACTTACTATTAAGGGCTTCATAAAAAGGATACAAATCATACACTTAAGTAATGCTTGACTGATGCTCATGACGATTTCATGCATGAATTCATTAAGGCTGTATTATGAATTCCTGTTGCTCTCAATCAACAAATGATCAAGTCACTATGACTAGATCACCAATTAAATGTTAATTCAGTTACTTCATATACATTAATTTATATGTAGCTAAAGTAGCTGGATTCCAGTTACATAGAAGTTTAGACCCATGGATTTGCTCAGCCTCTCTGAAAGCAGAATAGTACTTCCACTCAAAGAAATAGAAGTTATCAAATGCCAAATTTCCAACCTAAGTAGAGCATAAGTTGTTTTTATTTGCTTGTTGTTGAAAGAAGTGTTGTGAAGCATGGTAGAGAAAACTAAAAACATGTAGCAGGTGCCAACTGACAAATACTGTCAAGAGGAGAATGGACTGGGATAAACAATCAGAATAGATACTATTCTGCTTTCAGAAAGGCTGAGCAAATGCATGGGTCTGTAATTAACCAATGTAACTGGAATGCCGCTAGGTTGGTCAAATCACTTACTGTGTGAATTACCATTCCTTAATTGATGAAGAGTGAACTAATCAGTCATTGAGACTGAATAATTTGTAAATGGTGACTAACAGGAATTCATGAGTTGTAAGTTAGTCAAGCATTACTTAAGTATATGATTTGTAACTTACTATAAAGTTTCACCAATAATGTTAACTTCTAACTCAATGTAGCCATGTAGCCCGGGATATGTAAGGGAACATTGACTTTGTTTAAACCCCCTTCTTTAAATCAGCATCTTATGGTCGCTAGTAAACTTAGTTTTTGTCGGCTATATATTAAAAAAAAAAATCTGCAAAGATGAGACATACTAATGGCGTGACTTGTGTGCACATCTTATAATAGCCTAATAGCTAAACTTTATACCTTTTCGTCCTCTCCAGGTCCTTGATGCGTTTCTTCCTCTCCGTCTAACGTTCCATCGGACAACACTTCATCTTCATCCATGTCAGACATTGTGGTCAAACTGGCCCGTGTTATCACAAAAAGTAATGGGTCACTGCAGCGGACCAGTTGGTAGCTAACTCAGCTGACAAGCGGTAAACGAGCTCGCTAGTCACACTGCATTCAGTTTAAGCGTCGTATGAACTAACTGGGTTATCCAGCTAATGCAAGTAAGTTATGTGAAGCTAGCGTTAGTGCTATCAAGTTAGCTGCAGTAGCTAGCTAGGTTAGTTAACGTTAACCTGTTCAGTTTTGTAACTATTATAAAGATGCAAAATGCAACAAACAACGTTAACTTACTTAGTAATTGTAAGAAGTAGCTAGAAGCTAACATTAGTGTTAACTAAAGGTAACTGCAGTTGACGTCTGACTGAGCAAACCAAAAATTGCGTTTGTTGTTGTTGCCATGGAAACAGCCGCAAGATGAGCACCATGTGTTAAAGACTCATTTGATGGGGGCAACCTCAGGGACAGACCAATGTGCTGCAACAGCTATACACTTTCTACAGGTCAAGATGTTGCAACTTGCATTACGGTACCTATATTCCTCTTTTTTTAACCACCGACTTGCAAAAACACAGCTTTGGAAATTACAAAGTTAAAATGTGGAAATATTAGCAGTTTACTGGTTTAACGTTATCCATACAAGATATCAACCACCGACATTGACCATGATGAAAATGTGTTATTCTGAATTAATTTATACAAGCTTGATGAAGTCACATTATTTAACAAATACAGAAATAAAAAATAACTTTCTCTAGAGATATTTGACATTGTGAATATCTGCAATATGAAAAACAGACATCTTTTTTGTCAACACACGAGTTTTAGTGTGTACCTGTCCAGTTCATGAGGCCATTCTCTTCTAAAATGTATACAGTTCATGCCCATATCAGTCATTCACTGAATGACAAGGCATATAGCATTAAATTATAAAAAAAA
>NC_045739.1:8563633-8571469 GCF_008692095.1 Etheostoma spectabile
AAAAAAAAAACTATGGTGCATAGACAGTAATATTAGAAAATCCCATTTACGGCCAAAAAGATAGATACTGATCTTTCATTTTCAACAGCAAATGTTTCCCAAACACATTAAGCTTGTTTATCACACACAAGCTTTGAAGCAAGTGAGAACTCAAAACTGCATCATTCAGGAAGAAAGCAAAAAGTGCATTCTGTGCAATATCCTGACATCCAATGCTACAGGATCAGTTCATGAGTGTATTACTACAACTGTTGAGGTAATTATAATGTCAAACCAAAATTGAGAGGTTTATCTATATCTATATGATGTTAATGGTGAAATGTTGCGTGGTAGGCTTTGTCATTGTCCTGTCTGGGTCAGTAAGTCGAGATTTTAGGATGAGAGCTCACTCCACTTGCATATTGCGCAATAGAAGCCCTTTTTTAACTCCTCCTTGCAGCATCCTGGCACCAAGACTAGTGCCTGTGATCCCGTCACTAAAGAGAGAAAGAATAAAATAGCATTGAGCAAAAATGTAAGCGGACACGCTGTACGGAAGAAGCAAAGGGCCTCACAACAGTCAATACAGACCCATTACAAACAAGAATATTACCCTACACAGAAAAGCCTGACTTATAACAGTACAAGAGGAACGATGCATGTTAGTATCCAACATTTTGTAAAATGACAAAACCAACTGCAAACCTCAAACAACTATAAGAAATCTAACATGGAGAGTCTGTAACTTCACCGCTGCTTACATGGGGCTAAACTTCCTCCGCTTAGAATCAGGCGGTTCAGGTCCATCTGCAAGTCTCTGCAAGCAAAAAGAGGACAATGAAATCAATATGAACTGCATTCAGTCAGCAACAAACAAAAACTCTAAGCAATGTTGTGCAACTCATACAGTCAGACCCTGTAGCTTGACCAACCTCTTTGCCTGCAGATTCCTGCTGAATTCTTCTCTGCTCCAAATTTTGCTGAGGGCAGATGAATATTAGGTAAACATTTAGACATGTTAAGAGGAATGTCTTTTGCCTACACCCTTTGAATAACAAATAGTAAATGTATGAGACAACAATTTAACAAAATACACTGAAAACAGGTCTGCTTTACAACCAGGATTCATAATTTTTCAAATGTTTGCAACGGTGTGAAATTAGATTCAATCTGTTTTTGTAGCCACCTTATGTAGCTCAGAGAGTTGTTGGTGCCTGATGAGCGCCTCCTTGCTAGGGAACTGCCTCCTACACAGCAGACAGGCCAGTTTAACCCAGTCTGTCATTCTCCCTTCCTTCTCCTCTTTGTCACCTCCTTCTTCTTCGCTGTCAGATTCTCCACTGTAGGCTGGGACCAGACCCTGCTGCTGAGGAGGGGAGCGCTACAGAAATAGGACACAAAGATCAAAAGATTGAGGAACAGATAGACACAAATGATAGTAAACTTGAAAAAGCGTTTGTAGCATCCTTTATAAAAAAAAAAGACAGGGTGTTAGAAAAACTATGAGGAGAACAGACCAACACAAATACAATCACAATATCTGTGACCATACTCCTTACTTCTGTACTTTGTCGGATCTGGTCCAGAAAAATCTGAGGCCGTTCAGACAGCGCACCCTGTAGGACAGAACAGCAAAATCACAGGGATTACCACGTCAGTTAATAAGACCTTATTTTAGAAGACATTGTCTTATTGCACATGGGCAGGATGAGTGCTTATAGGAGCCTAAAGCCACCTACACATGATCCGCGGCAAAAAGCGCGAGGTAGGGTGTAGAGCAGAGAGGTAAAGCAAAGCTCAGAAATGGAGTTGACTGTGCCTTGAAAGGTCAGTTGCAACAAAGTCAAAGTTGAAATAATTGTAACTTTGAGCCGCATTGCCGAGCATTGGGCGACGCCATAGGTAGAGCGTAGTTGGGCAGCACCGCTCTTCACATAGGAAAACAATGGAACGGCCAGCAGAGAGCAGTTTTAACGTGGATCATGTGTAGGCCGCTTAAGGTTCTGGTTGATAAACATTCTCCCCTGTCACTATAATACCTTGATAGCCCTAAGGTATACAGGTGTTTACAGCTAAGCATGTGTGTCTGTGTAAGAGTCACATACCTTTTTCTCCAGAACAGCATAGCCTGCATCAGCACTAGCAGATTCTCGACGGTCATCTAGACGACTGTGGCCAGGTGCCCTAGTGTAACCAGGCGGTAGTGATGTGGAGCCAACGACAGGGGAGGAGGAGACAGAGCGCATGTTCTCCTTGTGTCGGTTGAGACTCTTAGCCCAGCGCTCCATATCTTTGGCAATCTATTAATATAAAGCCCAAGAGATAAAAGTTAGCAAGTTAAACGGACAAAACAGAGGAACATTTACAATTTGAAGTTGCTCAAACAATAACACCTGAACAACATACTGCAATCCAACTTGGTAGCCCTTTAAGGAATACTACCTTGGTTAAGTCGAAAATTCCCTGAATGTGAGAGGTGTTAAAGAACTATGGTGATTTTTACCATACAGAAAACATTGTTCATTTTGAACTAAACTGTATTATATTGTAATGTTGTCCAGTAACAGTGTTGAGTCATACATACTAAACTAACAGCTGTTTGTTATTTTGTCCTTTTAGTTGTACAAATTTCTTATCAAAAAGCAAAGCAAGCAAAAAGACAGTCATACACAGACTGGTTCGAAAGGTAGTCATACACAGACTGCTTTGAAATCCAAAAATAAATATCAATAATAATGTCAGTACTTAAACTATCATTCCACTATGTAGAGTACCTGTTGAGCAGTTTTATTCTTGGGTTTGTCTTTCTTCTCCTTGCTGCCAAGGGTAGCAAATGGTGAGTCTGAAGGGACCGCACCAATGCTCGTTGGAGAACCCTCTGAGTTTGACTGACCGGCAGCAGCAGGGATGTAAGTGTGCTTCTCTCCATCCCAGTACATGTACTGCTGAGTGTGAGGGTTGTAATAGTACTGCACAGAAGGGCACACATAACCAAACTGAAATGCTAAGGGAGAGGATACATTCAGAAAGGTCTTTCAAAGAGTGCTGGCTTGACATTTAGCCTGCAGTACATTCACTCTTTACCTGGGAGTTAGGGTCATAGTAGAGGCCTGTGAGTGGGTCGTAATAGTAGCCAGAGCTTTCGTCATACTGGTATGTTGAAACATCTGGCACAGCTAAAGTCAAAGACACAGGACATATACCTGAGTGTAAGATATCAAATTTTAAAACATTTAATTGATCACAAAAAGGTTAGCTTGACAGCATTCCTGATGGTTCATATATATTTAGATAACAGAATTTACACTTAGCAGTTTACATACCCCCTTTGGGGCTGAACACCATAAATAAATTCTCAACCTGTAGGCAACACTGGACACACAAAGCCTTACGGTATTGCTGAAGTTCGTGTTCAGTGCCTGGGGTGGCAGGTTGGCAGGGAGCAGCTGGTTGTGGCTTTCCCACTATCTCAACCTTAAAAAAGACAGAGCTCTTAAAATCAAGAAAGTAATGGCATTAAATAATGAAAGAATACATGAGGCAAGAAGAAATGCCGACTAATATTGTACCTGTGTAACTGGTGCGGTGGTAGCTGTGGTGAAGAGTGCGGTCTGTGTATGACTAAGAGGATGAACGACTGCTGATCCAGATGTCACTGCCTCAGCTGAACACACAAACAGGTGGCTTAAATTAAGTCAAGTTCAATTCAAATGTATACCGTTAAATAGATCACATTGGTAATAAACTCCATATGTTTAGCATATGCGACACCAACCTCCTGTGTATGCCCCCATCAGGGCTTTTCCTGCACCAGGTAAAGCAGCTACCCTGGCATCTGCCTGGGTCTTGAACATTGTGCCATCTAGCCCAGAGTATTCATTTCCATCCTGATTGTATGTTACTGCTGCCCCCTGCTGATACACTGCTGTATCTGTACTCTGGCCTCCACCTGATCCATTCTGAGCGGTCTGAGAATGAAAAAGAGATAAATATATATGTAAAAAACACACAAGAATACGATTATAAATAAAGATGTGTTACAGCCCTATGTTTTCTTTGCTGTAATAAGTCATTCAGGTTACCTGCGTGACAGCCCACTGTGCAGCAGCTATAGCTGTGCTGGCCACTGTGGCAGCACTCACTCTGCTGCCATCCGTCAGAAACACATCCCTGACATAGAAAAGAGACACAGATAAGGTTTCTGTGAGTTTCTGGTAACCAACATTTAGAAACCTCTCTTTATAGTGTATAAATATAACAGTCTACCTTTAGGAAACTCATTTGTTTTAGGTAATCTTCTTTAAATCAAATTTCTAATCCACTTCCTTCGCATGACCAATTTCAGTTGCTTAGTGGTTTCTTTGCCGTAAAGTGTGGGTGATTACCGTTTGGAGCCTTTGGCGAACTCCACCACAATTGCTTTCCCATCAATAGAGAGAGCTGGCTGGAGAGCCTGTAAGATCTGGAGCAGCTGAGATGCCTCCTGTTGATAAAATATACAGAGACCTGTGAGTTAGTGTGGGTGCATTTGTGTGTAGCTGCCTGCCAGATAAAGCTTATTTCAGAATAATCAGTAGACAAAAATGACAAAATGTTTCTATGGATTGACCTAATCTCATAACAATTTTATTTATGAAGGAAGTGAATAACAATTCATCGGTCTAGCCCTCAGGCAAGTGTCTGTCTCATCATGTTTCTCACCACTATTGTAGAGAGCTGTAGAAAGGCAAACCCCCTGTTGAGATGTGTGTGCTTGTCCTTGATTAGGCGAACGTTGGAAGGGGAGAGAGTGGCAAAGGGAGCCAAAGCAGATAAGATGGTTTCCACGGGAGTATGTGGGCCAAGGTTTCTTAGTATCAGAGCTGGTGTAGGACAGGATGAGAGAATATTATCCAACACAATATTTACCAATTCAGGTAGCAGATAATAAACAGTGTTGTAAAAGCAAGTATCTCATGATGCACCCTTCTGGTTTGCAAGCTATAACTAGGTAGAGAATTTAAAAAAAAATATATAACTATGAAAGTATTTGCCATAATCTTGATTAAAACTATTTTTTCCAACAGTAGTAGTATAAATAAATCCATTACTATCTTAATCAATGATTGAAAATAGATAGGTTACACAAAAGTAAGTCTTTCTGAATAGAAGATATTGCCATGGGAGGGAAAATGTCAAGAGATGGACTTACTGTCATTGGCAACATCTGGCTGCGGTGTAGCCTGTCCTGGGTTGACAGTAGGACCAGAAGAGGGGTAGGGTGCTGGCAAGGGCAATAAGCCTTGGGCTCCCTCCTTTTGAAGACCAATGGGTAAATCCCTTTGCAACTGGGGCAACTTCAGCTCAGCCTCTGTGAAAAGCCAACATGCCATTTTTGTATTCTTATATAGTTTGAGAGATGTGTCACTATAGAGAATAGTTGAAATAATCCAGTAGCTGGGTTAAACTTTACCTGATTTAGGCACACTGCATTTGAAGCACTTCTCTCTCCTTTTAAAATTTTGCACACCACACTGTTGAAATGTTAAATTACCTACTGTTAAGATTTATTAAAATAATGAGCAACTAAAGTGACATGGATGATTACATACTTAATTCACAAATTAAATTGAGATTTTCATACGTGCATGGCACACATCGCAAACACACACACACACACACAACCTTGTTGCAGAGCCAGTCCTCATTGGCACGCGGTTTTGGGTCACTGTAGTGCATCGACACCCTTTGTCCCAGAATCAACAGCACTCCCTGAAAAAAGAAAAAAAAAAAGAGGGAACAAAAAATGATTATCAGCGATAATTAGGCCACACATGCCAGAGAAAGGCCTCATCTCACAAGAGATGAGAGAGAATGAAAGGGACGAGAGGGGACAGAGAGAGAAAGAGAAGAACTGAGGCTGTAGGAAAGAGAACACCAGAGAATTGCAACCTTCAGCTTTAGGAAATTGGGACGGACTGAGATGGTGTATGTGTAGTGTGTGGTTGTCCATTATTTAAGGACACAATGCATTTTGTTCAATTGTGTGATCCCTCCCCCCTTAAGGGGAAACCTTTTCACAGTTTTCCACACATCCCATCCCACTGTCACCACCTTCATCCCCCAAATAGACAATAGCTCCATCCTAAAGATGTAATAATGGTTGATGACCCAGAAATGAAAAGTTCAAAAACAAGAAAATTAAGTGCTATATTGGTTCTAATTCAACAGACAATAGACCGTGTGAGAAACTATGTTCACACTGTAACACTATCCCAGAGGTGGTACTGTAGAATTAGGAGACGAAAAAAAATTGTTACTGACGAAAGAAGAGACCTCTATAATAGAGGAATTTGTATTGGATAAATGATGCCAGTTATAAAAACTATATAGCTAGGCTCCAGACAGACGTCAGCATGATGTAACATGAATTTGCCTGTTTGTGGAAATAGAAATAAAAGACCTCAAAAGTACAAAGACCTACCTACATCAGGGACAAAACTGATTTCTCTACTCTGTGTCTATACCATACTGGAATGCATCACGTGCAGATGAGAGGGTATGATGTTACTGTGCATTTGTCCTGATTTTAACCCATATGTCCCATTGTATGCATGTATATATGTGTATGTGTGTCTGTGTAAGGGAGAGTGACCTGGTTGGTCTCCATCCAGCGGGTGGCCTCCTGTATGACATTAAACTCGACGAAGGCGAATCCTCGGCTCTGACCTGGACACCGCCCAGCGCCATGGTAACCGAACAACAACAACAACAACATAACAACGCAGTGAGGGGTTAGTGCTTCATGTCCAGAGGAGAGAGAGACCCTGTATCAGCACTAATAATCATTGTTTCCTCACTCCCTTGGAAAATAACACACCTGACAGTTATTGCAGAGCCGCTGTCATATTCTCTGCAAGGGTGGGAGGACGCAATGTCAAGTATCTCAACAGGGTCAAGGAAAGAGGGAGATTCCTACCAACTCATCAGTTTGAGTCTGAGCTTTTTGTCTTTGAATGATGAAGCACCCACGCACCAACAAAACAGACACTAAACACACGCACACACACCTCTGCTAGTCTGAGAGTCAAGAGTGCAGTCTAAAGTATGTAGCACTAGTGTGGAATGTCTCCATATTCTGTATATGCATTACTATGACTGATTGAGAACACATTATACAAAATATTTAGATTTTTATACTTTTAAAACACTGTACATGTTATAACATTAGGGGTGGGAATCTATGGGTACCTCACGATTCCATTCAGAGGCCAACGACTCGATTCTAAACCAAACCGATTATTGATGCAACAATTTTTCTATGTACATTTCCATGAGCGATTAAAAAAAAAATTACATACGAATCAGAGTTTTTTAGATTTTAACATATGCAGTATTTGTCCCACATAAGTTTTAATGAAATGTTTTGTCTACTGAGATTTTTATTTTGTAGTCATTCCATGCTTAAGCCTTAAAACATGCTTGTGAAAGTCACCTTTTCTTCACAGTAATCTTCCACGTCAGAGGCTCAGTCAAGTTTAAAGGTGGAGAATTAGCTTCTTAGAACATAAAACATGAGGTGGTCAGATGTAATGTGATAAAGTAGATGAACAGCCTCTATGAGTTTTGCCTAATTATTTTATGCATGTCCTATTAGATCAAATGTATATAGTACATTCAATGCGTTTCCTCTATTTTCATGACTATTTACATTGTAGATTCTCACTGAAGGCATCAAAACTATGAATGGACCAATGTGGAATGATTATTACAAAAAAGTGTGAACAACTTGAAAACATGTCTTATATTCTAGTTTCTTCAAAGTAGCCACCCTTTGTTTTTTCAATAGCGCTGCAAACCCTTGGTGTTCTCTCAATG
>NC_045739.1:8571479-8571858 GCF_008692095.1 Etheostoma spectabile
TGTAGTCACCTGAAATGGTTTTCACTTCAGAAGTGTGCCTTGTCAGGGTTAATTAGTGGAATTTCTTGCCTTATTAATGGGGTTGGGACAATCAGTCGTGTTGTGCAGAAGTCAGGTTGATACACAGCAGACAGCCCTATTGGACAACTGTTAGAATTAATGTAATGGCAAGAACCAATCAGCTAAGTAAAGAGGAACAAGTGGCCATCATTACTTTAAGAAATGAGGGTCAGTCAGTCCGGAAAATTGCGAAAACTTTGAATGTATCCCGAACTGCAGTTGCAAAAACCCATGAAGCGCTACAACGAAACTGGCTCATATGAGGACCGCCCCAGAAAAAGAAGACCAAGAGTTACCTCTGCTGTTGAGGATAAGTTCA
>NC_045739.1:8571868-8572199 GCF_008692095.1 Etheostoma spectabile
TCACCAGCCTCAGAAATTGCAAGTTAACAGTAGCTTAGATTGAAGACCAAATGAATACCACACAGAGTTCTAGCAGCAGACACATCTCTAGAACAACTGTTAAGAGGAGACTGCGCTAATCAGGCCTTCATGGTCAAATAGCAGCTAGGAAACCACTGTTAAGGAGAGGCAACAAGCAGAAGAGATTTGTTTGGGCCAAGAAACACAAGGAATGGACATTAGACCAGTGGAAATCTGGGTTTAGGTCTGATGAGTCCAAGTTTAAAATCTTTGGTCCCAACCGCCGTGTCTTTGTGTGACGGAGAAAAGGTGACCGGATGGATTCTACATG
>NC_045739.1:8572209-8572368 GCF_008692095.1 Etheostoma spectabile
ACTGTGAAGCATGGAGGAGGAGGTGTGATGGTGTGGGGGTGCTTTGCTGGTGACAAAGTTGGGGATTTAGTAAAAACTGAAGGCATACTAAACAAGCATGGCTTCCACAGCATCCTGCAGTGGCATGGCATCCCATCCAGTTTGCGTTTAGTTGGACCA
>NC_045739.1:8572378-8572461 GCF_008692095.1 Etheostoma spectabile
TTTTTCAACAGGACAATGACCCCAAACACACCTCGAGGCTGTGTAAGAGCTATTTGACCAAGAAGGAGAGCGATGGAGTGCTG
>NC_045739.1:8572471-8572733 GCF_008692095.1 Etheostoma spectabile
CCTCCACAGTCACCGGACCTGAACCCAGTCGAGATGGTTTGGGGAGAGCTGGACTGCAGAGTGAATGCAAAAGGGCCAACAAGGTCTAAGCATCTCTGGGAACTCCTTCAGGACTGTTGGGAAACTCTTTCAGGTGACTACCTCTTGAAGTTCATCAAGAGAATGCCAAGAGTGACTACTTTGAAGAAACTAGAATATAAGATATATTTTAAGATATTTCACACTTTTTTGTTAAGTACATAATTCCATATGTGTTCATTCA
>NC_045739.1:8572743-8583230 GCF_008692095.1 Etheostoma spectabile
TTTTGATGCCTTCAGTGATAATCTACAATGTAAATAGTCATGAAAATAAAGAAAACGCAATGAAGGAGAATGTGGTTCCAGACTTATGGCCTGTACACACAGTTAAAAAAAAAAAGAAAAATCAATTATTAACTTTTCAGAATTGAGCACCAAATCATTCTAAAGAGAATCGCGATGCATCTAAAAATCTATTATTTTTCCCACCCCTATATAACATGGAGTGCAATCACAAAAGATTATCATTTTCATCATTTAAAACTGAGAGTGACTTATCCTAAGAATAAACAGATAAAAAGTGATGCGGGGGTGAGAAGAGAGCAGTGCAGGGGAGTGTAAGTGTGCCAGATAGGCACACCTTACAGACAACCAGTGCATTAGCAAAAGGATAGGCCAGTGAGACAATGACCTTAATGGAAAACTTTTAGAAAAAGACAAGCTTTTCTGAGTTGCATGGATGACGCTCACGTAGCTGAGAAATAGCTGCAACATATCCCCACACATACACACTCAAAAAAAGCTACAATGACAAACACCATTAAACGCATTCTGCTTCCGCTGCTCATTTTTTAGTTGACAGTTAGTTTGTGAGCATTGTTCATCTACTCAGACACATCTCACTTAAAGATGGATGAGGCAGAATCAAGAAAGGGTAAAGACGATAAAAGAGGCAAGGCAAAAAGGAAAATGCCGATCTATAACCTATAGTTGTATGCATGCATTCTTGTCTATAAAAGGCAAATATGGATAGAGCTCTCCTTTGAAGCAAGCATGGATGTTACCCTGTGAGCACTAGCCAGAAAAATTAAAGCAGGAAATCCCAGCAAAAAACTGTATGTAAGTAAATAACATAAATATGCATTATTTGCATCAGCTATCTATCCCGCTGTCAGAGTATGAAGAAAAACATTGACGGTAACTGAGAAGGTAAAGAACAGGGAGGCTGCTTATTAATGAGAGAAGTAGTGATCGACCGATTTATCAGCCGGCCGATATATATTGGGCCAATATTTGCGTTATACGTGTATCGGCATCAGCCAATACAGCTGCTGCGTTCACCGATTTTCCCGGCATTATTTACAGACAGGCGTCCACACAGGCAGCTCTGTGTTGCTAAAGACGCTGCAGTTCACATGCAGACCATGCAATGTCCCTCCCCCAATATCAGAGTGCTGGAAGCCTGCTCTTCAGTTTTAAACTTTCAAAGCATCTTTTAACTGTTTGATTAAGCTGAAATATTGCCATACACGTTGAAAGTGGAAAAACATTGCTCTTTATGTGCTTGCAACTATAGCTAAGCAAGTTTGTGGGTCCAAATGGAAAATGTGAATGCCTCGTCTACAAAAATGCATGCCACTGTATTTAGAGAGCTCCAAATTGCAAGTTGTCGGTATGCATATGGTAGCTGTTGCAAACACTGGTCATAGGATTAAGTAATGCTGACATTGTTCTGTGGAATTTTTATTCAACAACCACCTGGCTGAGGTTAGGACGTGTGTTGTGTGTGTACCTCGGAGAGACACATAAACACACACCAGACTCTTTCCGTCTCCCCTTACTAGGAGCTGGGCAGAGTTGCTATCGCAGTGATATCTGATTGCAGCCCCCCCCCCCCGTTCAAGAAGAGCTTTAAAGATGAGAGATATGTTATATTTGTAGTTAAATATTAATCTGTGTAAATGTTTATCATGTACCAGACATAAGAGCACCGTGTATGCCTTACTTGTGTTTAGAGCTGCTTGCTGACGTGTATCATTATCAATCCAGTTCAATGGTGGTTAAGATTTTCAGTCAGCGTCAGCTACAGAAGATTGAATCAACAGAAGTTTGTGTGTGTGTGTGTGTGTGTGTGTGTGTGTGTGTGTGTGTGTGTGTGTGTGTCACACTCAGTGAGACACAAGCATCACAGCAATGTATGAGAATGCGGCTTCAACTGAAGGAGAGCTTTTAAATATTTGAGAGATATGTTTTAGATGTGGTTGAATATTTATACATTTTAACAATGATGCAGTTTAGAACAGAAACTTGAACATTTGTTGCTTAATGTTCATCTGTCATCACGTTATTTTCCTCTGCTGATTTATGTTCGACAAATCTGACCGCTTCTTTTACATTTTTGTTTACTCCTGTGTTGTCTTTGCATATCAGGTGGCATATTAGGCTTAGACATGCTGATTTTATTTTATGTAGAAAAATTGAAACCGTGGCCATCTTAAATCGCGAATCAAGCACTTTATTTCAATGGCTACTTTTAAATAGTTGGTTACTTTTAAAATTACGTATACAGTGTGCACTTTATTATTCTGCTTGTTTGTTGCAACTGTGTGCAATAGTGTAATTATTTTATTTATGCATAAAAAAATAATTTTCAGCACGTAACTCTTTTTTTTAACTAATTGTTAAAAATAGTTTTTTTTAAGTTCAATAAAAGTTCATTTTTTAAATTGAAACTTGTAACATTTGTCGTTTTCCTTTTATGATGTAAATTGAGGGAGCAAAAGCAGTATCGGTTCCAAGTATTGGCTCAAGAAAATCGGCAGCCCATATCAGTCATTGGCTAAGGCTGTTGAAAAAAAAAAAAAAAATGAAAAAAGAAGAATTGGTATTGGCATTGACACAAAAAAATTCATATTGGTAGATCCCGAGCGAGAAGACTAAGCAGATAATGTAAAGTCACCTGAGAGAGCAATGATGGAAAGAGCTGGTAATGAATGAGTGTGACACAAAAGGAGAATTCAAAAAACACAAGAAAAAAAAAAAGTGAGTCAATGGACAAGTTCTCACCTGAGGATTTGTTTCTCATGAGGCGAACCTCTCTTGGCTGGATCCCCTGCTCCTGAAGTTGTGCCCGGATCTATGAACACAGAGGCATTAGTTCCTTTTGAGCCAACTGACAACAAGACCCACGTGTCAACAGACCACAAACATGCCCAGGAGACATTCACTTACCTCATTGGCGGTGGCATTGGGTGGCAGCATGCGAAGCATTATGATGCTGCTTGGCCTCTGGTTGTGGTCTAGATCTGCACGGTAGTCCTGGTCCCTTTGATCCAACTCCTCAAGGGACAGGTCTGGACCAGCATTCCCACAACTATGCTCCTCTGTCCCCACTGTAAAAGCCTGCATAGTACAGTCAAAAATTAGCAACAGATGTCAATCAAAAAACATAAAATTGTAGCAGCTCTATAGAGGATGGGCTTGTTATGGCTTACCCTCCTCTTAACCGCCGCACGAGAGAACCTGTCCTCTTCTCTCTGTCTCACTGTATTGTACTCCATCTGTTCTGAATGGGCACCACCACGATCCCAGTTGCCATCCCTACCCCCTGAATGAGGAGCACTGTTCTCAGGAAAGCCTCTTCCACCTTTCCCCCGACCTCTTTCCTGCAGGCCAGTCAATAACTGCTCAAACCTGGATCCGTCCTCCTCTCTCTGGAGCTTGGGAAGGGCTAGATCAGGCTGTGACTGAGAGCACGGGGGCCACAGGAGCTCTTCCCCCTCACGTCCAATGTCCCCTTGCCCATCTCCTCTCAGGTGAAACCCCGGGCGGTCTTGGAGACGACCTGGTAAGAAGTCCCGAATACCCAGAGATTGCCCTTCACGGCCGTATGGCCTGTCTTCTTCTGCTCTGACATCATATTCCGATCCTGCCTCCTCATCCTCTTGACCATAGCCTCTATAGTCCATGTCACGAAAGTTGTGATCCTTGTGGGTGTTGCCATAGCGACCCGTTCGGTCACCTCGCCCACCTCTGCAAGACAATGTGAGGATTTTGTCAGACACATTTACTCTTTAGGGTAGAAAGTTACAAAAAGAAATGTAACTTACCTCCGCTCATAGTCCATGCTGATCCACCGACTCTGCACTCTCTCTCTTAAGAATGAGAAGCAATTATCAAAAAAAAAATGTCACTGTCTTTTAAAAACTGAGTCAAAACTTATAAACCACTACGTTACAGAAATATATCTTGAGAAGAGGCCTCACGGGGTGCATAATAGTGTTCAATAGAGGCAGGTCACGTTACCATTATTCTAGCTAGTTCTGTCTTCAGGTTAGCTGCATTGTTGAATACTGCAGACTTTTCTAACTTTGACTGATATCCCTGCTTTACTAACAACTCACCAAACCCCCTAAACAAATGGAGCTATAACCCAGCTAAAGGTGTGCGCGCAATGCACATGCCAAACCTGCCCAACTACCCAAATAGGAGTATTAAACTGACGTGTGTCGGTCGTGTATGTTAGCGGTCAAGCTAACTATTTTAGCCTGAGTTTGGCTAACGTTAGTCGAAGCAGAGACGCTGCCTCCAGAAACGTCTGTCAACCGTTTGTAAACACAACAGCGGTTTTATTTGAAATAGGACAAACACTTACCAGTGCCACATGCAACAACAGTTACTTAAATGGCA
This sequence comes from Etheostoma spectabile, assembly GCF_008692095.1. Lineage (NCBI taxonomy): Eukaryota > Metazoa > Chordata > Actinopteri > Perciformes > Percidae > Etheostoma > Etheostoma spectabile. The sequence continues at coordinate 8,577,148 of NC_045739.1, forward strand.
CGTCGAAGTCCAGGTTAGAATGGCGTTATTTTTTATTTTTTTTTCACACGGAACCAAGTGTAAAATGGCCACAGCAAGACAACATTTCAAGGGGGAGGGTACCAATATCTGACTCTGTTGTGCGATTGGTGCTTGGAGAGCCAACACGTTAGCTTAATGCCGACGATGATTGGACAAGCCAGCCGGGCCAACCCTAAACTACTAGCCCACAATGCACCTCAGTCATTTGATGCGCTTGTGTACATACATGTCAGATGTAAAATCATGGAATCAGATATTCTAAAGGGTTATGAGTTTTTTTATTTGGGAAAAAGTAAATCAACGCCAGAAGTATAGGGGAGATGTATTAATGAATAAATGCAAAGAACACAAATACCTTACAACAGAAAACCCTATCAGCTTTATTTAGAGAAAGAAAATCTAGAAACAAAAATCTTAATATGTCACAGTACAAAAAAACAAAACCACAAAGAAAAAAATCCCACCCACAAAACTTCCAGCCTTGCACCCCGTGCTTTACTTTCAATTAACTAAACAAAAACAATACTATGGTTACAATTTATCATTTAATTGACATAAACTGATCATAACAGCAGGATTAAGTAAAATGATTAAAATATACTAAGAAAATTAGAGACAACAATAAAAAGTTATAGTACAATAATGACAATACCATTAGAGAACGGATGGGGAGAGTTGAGTAAAAGGCAAACTTGAAATACACATCACTTACATGTCCTTACAAAGCCTTGTAAGACATACAGTACATTATGGGCATTATAGTAATAAGATAAACCTATAATCTATCTAAAATAATATTCAATTTATCAACTACACCACTCATGATTTGACCCACAGATTAAATCAATCAAATGAATCCACAAGAATACACAAAAAAGTCCTAAAAACTCATTTGTTTAACCTGATTGTGCCTCTAGGTATAGTACAATGTCTTCCAGTAAAGTAAAGTTTTTATGTCACTCTGAGTAGCTGTTAATTCCATTACCCATCTGAGCCATAAAATGTGGCCATTAAGGGTAACTTTGGCATGGAAATGAGGGGTTAGGTCAGTGACACAGAAGGCCTTTCCATGCATACAGTACAGACACATATGTTAATACACACCCACACAAATATACACACATTCACAGCATGCAGACCTGCATTGGAGAAATCAAACCACCGTACGGTGGTTAACACACACACGCGCACACACACGCACACACGCAGAAAGTAATTCAACATGGGAACATATCTCATACAATCAAGTTTAGGCATACCTCTGCATAGCGCCTGAGTCAGAATATGGGCCTGAAGGAGCAAAGCCAATGACAGGGAGAAAGCATTCACAAATGTGATGTGTGGACATTACAAATTACAAAATAATACCCCATCTAAGTTATGAATCCCTAACCCACAACTAATTCTTCTTGACCACTGCTCTCAAGGCACTACATATAGGCGATACTGTTTAACATCCACTTATACAGGTCTTAATTCAAACATATTTTATATTTCTGTCTTTCTCTTGCATGTCCCTATTGTCTTTGGCCTGGTCAGGACCTTTTCTCACTTCATTCCCATCATGGCACATTTCAACCCCGTCTACATCTACTCAACTTCCAATCACACCCCACCACGTGCCCTACAAACTTCTAGATCTGAAAGTTTTTGATAGGCAAAAGCAAAATAGCACTTAACCTAATGTATAGACCAAGAAACAAGATATTGGGGCCTATCAAATAATTTAAGATCTGCTGAGGATAATTGGGTGATAAGAAATTGAGCATCCACAAAACATTTCTGGGCCATCCCCAATTTTCTCCCCTGTGTCAAATTTGAATGGAAGCTGCCTCTTCTCCATGAGCCTATAACAGAAGGCAGGTAGACTTCTTGCCACGTTTCTTGGCCTGCAGTGCTGCCCTAGTTGCCATCTCAAAGACTTCCCTCACACCATCTTTGGTTTTGGCAGAACATTCTTGATAGCCGTAGGCACTGATGCGGTTCGCCATCTCTTTGCCATCTTCAAATTTAACTGGCTCCTGGAGACAAATGTCAGAGATAAGATTTCAATTTTTACATGTACCAACATTTACGCACTTACCAGCAGATTTTTGAACAAAAAAAAACTGACCTGTTTCATTTTGGCAAGCTCTCGTCTGGTGTGCTCATCATTGCGCAGATCTTTTTTATTGCCCACTAGGATGATGGGAACATTTGGACAGAAGTGTTTCACTTCAGGAGTCCACTTTTCTGGAATATTCTCTACAGTGAGTCAAGGGGGGGGGAGAATGCAGAAATTAGTAACACATATCAATTTCACAATAGCAAGGTGTTTGATACATAGTGGTGTGACTGATGCAAAGACAATACCTAAACTGTCAGGGCTGTCTACAGAGAAGCACATGAGAATAACATCAGTGTCGGGATAGGAGAGAGGTCTCAGTCTATCATAGTCTTCCTGACCTGCTGTATCCCAAAGTGCTAGCTCTACCTGAGAAAAAAGAGAGAGGGTTACATGTCAGGACAGATGCATGAATGATGGATATGTAAAGAGGGTAATTTGAGCATTTAAGTTATAAGATGAAGAATGTACTGTATGTAAGTGATTGAGCAGACCAATATTACATTATTCTTAATAGGAAGATAGATACAGAAAATGTAGATACAGAAAATTATTGAACTGTATGATTGCAATAATTTTAAAGAAGTCTATTTTAAAGCAAAAATGCCAGACTCAGTTCTATGATAGTAAACTATCTATATACATATACTATATCTATATACTATAGTATATGGGTTTTGTACCATTGCAGGACAAATCAGGCAATCTCAAGTCAACTGATATAATGTATATAATAGTAACCTCCAACCATTCTAAAAATCAATTAATCATTTTTTATAAAAAAATAATTCCAAGCATTTCATGGTTTAAAATCAGAGAATTTGATACATTTCAGTGTCCGTTAGAGATGTCCCAATACCAGTATCGGTATCGCCTCCGATATTGCCTAAAACGCCGATATCGGTAAGTGCTGGAGCTTATGCACCGAACCGATACAAAGTTAAAAAAAACGAACAAATTCTACGTTAAAGAAGTTTATTTATGTCCTTTTTCCGTTATAACTGACTGCCAAACTGGATGATAAAAGAAAGTTCTTCAGTGTTCATTGTTTGTGTTTGTTCATGTTTCACAAATAGTTTAACCTGAACCAGACCAACAACAAATATAGAAGTCATATCACATCCATACAGGGATAGTAGTATACAGATTAGTACTCGGTATCGGCCAATACGCAAGTTCAGGTATCAGAATCGGTATCGGGAAGCAAAAAATGGTATCGGACCATCCCTAGTGTCTGTTATAGTAAATTGGTTCTCTTTGGCCTTTGGGCCATTGGTCAGAGAATGATAACGTCACTAGCCTGTATGATACCACATCTAAATGCTACTTTAATCCATGTAAACTGTCACAGAGTTAAGGTTCTTATGACGATAAGAGCCACAGGCTACACAACTACACTGTTTCATATGGCAGTGCTGCTGCATTCATTGAACCTACCTAACGCAGTAGCCCTTCTTCCATGCTCTCACTCATGCAACTACCATGTGGAGATGGGGGTGCCTCAAACGTTTCACAGTTACATCATGTAACTTGACGCGTGTATTAGCATACATTAGCAGGAATGTGTGCCCAATATGGATGTGACAACAGTTAAAATTAGCCTATATGACAATGAAATTTGTTTTGGTTAAAATCAACAAATAATTGTAATAATTAATCGTGAGCTCAATAATTGTGATTATCATTTTGGCCATTATCGTGCAGCCCTAAACGTCATCTTTCGCTGTAGTAAATGATGATTGAAATGATGCATTTCTCACAATTTTCTGAAGTTTCACAAACCAAACAATTAATAAATCGACAGATTAGTCATTATTGAAATGACTTGTTGGTTAGCAGCCTAAATTGGTTTACATTTTCAATTCAGACAACAAAACATGATAAAAACTTTGACAATGTGATAATGTCTAAGGATAATTAAAGGATTAGTGCTCATTTTTGCTCGGCACCCATACAGTCTCTGCAAGGACCATTTGGGTTCCCCAGACCCCAGGTTACAGCAAGCGTTTTATGTCTCACCTGTTTCCCATCCACTTCAATGTCTGCCACATAGTTCTCAAACACAGTGGGGACGTAGACCTCTGGGAACTGGTCCTTACTGAAGACGATGAGCAGACAGGTCTTCCCACATGCACCATCCCCAACTATCACCAACTTCTTCCTGATAGCAGCCATCTATGGAAAAGACACCAAAACAAGGTAACACCATAGACAGGTAAAGGGTAATACTTTTAAGCAAGGTTATAAAAATTCATTACGCTTCACTTATAATTCAACCAAACACAGTTTTAGCAATAGTGTACAGATTCACATAGAGAGTGAAGAAGACTTTTAAACCCAAACGGTGCAATTACAACCTAGGCTTCATAGTTTGCCCGGGTTGGCACATCACGTTAGAAGCAACAGCTCAGTCAACGTTAGTAACGCGATAAAATCGGTCTCCTTTTATCTTGTTTCATTAAAGAGATCCTGATGTACGACATCAATCTTAAACAAAACGACCCGGCTTGCAAACAGAAAGGTTGCCTCGGAGGTAGAGGGTTTAAACATAGAACATGTCCGTGCTGTGTTCCCATTCCTGTTGAAAGGCTGTGCAGTGTATTCCGGGGCCTGTCAAACCAGCTAACATTAGCTAGCAAGAAAGCTAACGGTGTTTCCTGTGGTTTGGATTACTGTCATTCAAGGTATTCCCTCTGAATTTATAACTAAGGTATTCATCGCACTACTGTAATACTTATGTGACTGAAACAAGAATCGGCATAAAGTTTAAAAGCTACAGCTGAGTAAGATTACCGCTTGATGTTTCTGTGTCCGCCTTTCTCCTCTTCCTGACCGACTGGAAAAACTCCGCCCACCGCTAATACGCATGTGCACAAGGACGTCATTAGGCTGCAGGAAATGTATCTATAAACTATAGAAATGGATTTGCTTCTTACATCACTTTATTTAATTAAAAGTAACCCCCAAAGATTATTCTGATGGCTTCTGTGTCTCCTCTACACACTCTGGATATCATGAACAGTTGTCCTCTGTTTTATTTTGTTGTTGTAGGCCTGTACCTTGTTTTTGTATGGACAAATGTTTTTTTCATACCATAGCAATGTATGATATTTTGTGTATTCGTAACTTTAAGCATCAATAAAACACAATAACTATGTTTTAACTAATTTATTATTTTATACCTATAGCATAGTAATACCTAGGAATATATATAGGAACAGTCACTGATAATATATAGTAAACGATGTAACATGAACAATAATATTATCTTGTAGGGATGAGCGAGTAGGCCTACAGCATTATCTGTATCTGTTTTGTTTTTTTGTCTTTTTTTTATTTTTATTTTTATTCAATCATACAAATATACAAACAAACAAGGCAATAGGAAAAAACAAAACCAATTTCAAAAGATAAACATTTGCCTCGGGTCGAACAGATAAAAACAAATACATAGCGAATTAACATCCAGAAGAGGAAAAAAATAAATAAATAAATAAATAAATAAATAAATAAATAAATAAATGAAAAAATAACAGAGCCTATCTCAAATTAAATCAAGAGTTTCAAGCAAATGAATCAAATCAAGGGCTTTCCCGACCTTAACCAGTTTCAGGGACTTATATATAAGGGTTAGCTCATTCTTCCAATGGCACAGGGAGGGTTTGATCTTAAAATATCTACATTTATGAATAAAATGTTTCCCTAAAAGTAACAAATTGTTAAGAACAGAGTCTACCCTCTTATCATCAACAAAAACACCAAACTTAACATTCATCGCTGTCAGAGGAGGTATCACAGTTCCCCTGGTCTGGAACCAGCTCTGCAGATCTTCCCAGAAGGGTTGCACTGACTCACACATAAAGAAAACGTGTTCTAGCTTCTCAATTTCCTTTTCACAAAAAAACACAATTATTTGTATCAAAATTGAATCTTAGTCTTAAGAATTCGTTTGTAGGGT